>NW_028251114.1:0-75000 GCF_964263255.1 Lissotriton vulgaris | reverse complement strand
AATCAGGGACTATTTTTTGTTCTAAAAATGCATTTCTAAAAACATTGATTTCATAATGTTATTATCCTAAAAGAACATAACAGACAGTGTGTATGAAAGTTAAATAGTGATAAAATGTGATATAAATAGAGGGAAGGATGAAAAAACCATTGATCTTAAAATGGTGAATAGACGGCGCAATATAGAAAAAATGACACATAAATATGCAATCAATTCATATTAATATACATAATAAAGTGCATTTAGTCATAAGTACTTGATAAACCCTGATAGATAACAGGGAACCTGACTATCTATCAATTCATGAAGTCCATGAGAGAGAGTATAACTGACCATTATAGCATGTTATAATGAGCAACAGGGAACCTGACTACTCATTAACAGTTGAGCAATATGCCTGATAGAGATTGACCACAGATAATACCGTAAGGCTGATACCAGAAGAGGGGCAAGTTGATTCATATTATGTACAATAACAGAGTTCCTAGTGTTTTACAAGAAGTTGTAAAAATCTTCAGTGTTATTAAGGCCATTCGGCCATTTACTATCGAACTCTAATATGAAACGTGTTTCGATTGTCGCAATAACAACTCTCTATTGCCTCCTCTGCGTAAGGGCAATACTGTTCCTATCACAAAGTATTTCAAACAGTTAAGATCTTTATTATGTTTGGCCGCAAAATGGCGTGCTACAGGATAGGAGGGATCAGTATGCAATATAGCCCTTAGATGTTGCAAGATTCTGACGTGCACCTGGGCTTTAGTACTACCGATGTAATGTAGTCCACAGGTGCACGTCAGAACATAGACTGGAAAATTCGTTTTACAGTCATAGCAGCCTTTAATTGGAATCTCACTGGGACAAAAAGGTGTACGATAGTGTGTTTTATTTTCCCCAAATTTACAGGCCCTGCAGTGAGTACATTTCCGAAATCCAGGTTTGGCCTTTAACCAAATATCCTTTTGTTTTAGCTCAGGACTGCTAACATCAAGAGAAATGCCCATATTCCTGGCCCTACGATAAGTTATCACAGGTTTGGCAGGTAAAGTAGGACTCAAAATATTATCAGTAAGAATAATGGGCCAATTTTTTTGAATAATTCTTTTGATTGCATGTTCATCACTGCTGTAAGCCGTGATAAACCTGGGACAAGTATTGATGGTCATATCGGAAACGGTAGACAACTCAACATTGTCAGGGTCAGGTGTCACTAATAAACTCTCTCTGCTTCTTAACCTTGCTTTAGCCAAAGCTTGGTTAAAAATCTGATTGGAGTAACCACGTTCTAGGAACCTAATTCTGAGATCATTTATACATTTGTTGAAATCAGATGTAGAGCTACAAATATGTTTAACTCTTACAATTTCACCTAGAGGGATATTGTAAATGGTGTGCTTGGGATGGAGACTAGAAGCGTGTAAAAGGGTGTTTCCAGAAGTAGGTTTACGATGTAATGTGGAAGTAAGTTGGTTATCTTCCACATAAACCTGTACATCTAGGAATTCTATCTGGCGGGCACTGATATGAGAGGTAAAATGAAGATTACGCGAGTTAACATTAATTTCATTTATAAACAGCTGCGCTTCCTCCTCACTTCCCTGCCACAGATTAAAAATATCATCAATATATCTTAGGTATTTGACGATTTTTTCTCTCACCCATGTTGCATGCGTGATGCCTAGGACCTGTTCCTCCCACCAGCCCACGTGCAAGCACGCGTAGCTGGGGGAGAAACAGGAACCCATGGCCACGCCACGTAATTGTCTCCATATGTCCTTCCCAAAGGCAAAATAGTTATTGTTCAGACACCAATGCATGAGTTCTAAAATGACTTTGTTATGTTCATAAAAGTCGGAAGAACGGGTATCCAAAAAATGTTTCGTAGCCCTTAATCCCTCTGAGTGTCCAATACTTGTATATAGGGATTCTACATCCAATGTGATGAGCAACATGTCCTCTTGCCATTCCAAGTCTTTAATCTTTACCAGGAAATCGACAGTGTCACGCATATATATATATATATATATATATATATATATATATATATATATATATACATACATACATACATATACACATAAATACATATACACATAGACACACACATACAAGTTCCACAGCGCAACCATCAAATGTGGCGCAACAACAGGATACAGACTCAGTCAGCAAGGGTGCAGGTAAGTGTCATTTATTCAAACATCATAAGTTCAAATGTATATGTGTGTGTGTATATATATATATATATACAAGTCAGAAAACTGGTATAGTCCTATTTGTAGAAACCAGAGTCGAGGCCCAAATTATATTCTCAGTGCTCAAGGTTTATTTGGCAGAAAGATTAAACAGCCCCAACGCGTTTCGAGGTAAGCCTACCTCTTGGTCACCTCGAAACGCGTTGGGGCTGTTTAATCTTTCTGCCAAATAAACCTTGAGCACTGAGAATATAATTTGGGCCTCGACTCTGGTTTCTACAAATAGGACTATACCAGTTTTCTGACTTATCTTAAGGATCGGCGATCCTGTCGAGCGCCCGCCGTGTAAGAGGCAGAAGCACGCCGCTTTTTGGTGTTATATATATATATATATATATATATATGTAAAATCGCTTCACAACGCAGCACGCGTGCACTCCTTAGGAGACAGGCAACGTCAATCCAGGTTCAAGGGGAATTAGGGCCGGCCTTAATTTTTTTTTTTTTTTTTTTTTTTTTTTTTTAGGAGGGTGCGCGTGGCCCCCCTCCCGGGCCACTTCTAGCCCCAGGGACCCCATCCCCATGGGCTGGCCCTCTCCGTTGGGGACCTGGAGGGGTCCCCAATGCCCGCGCGGGAGCCGGCATTGCTTTTCCACATGGGGAGCTGCTAAGATGCAGCTCCTCGTGTGGAAAAGCAACCTGCTTTGGTTTTTGGAACAGAGAGCAGGTTTCCTGCTCTCTCTTTTAAAAACCAAAGCAGAGTTTGCTATGACAGGGCGGCAGCCGTTACGTCTCCTGCCCTGCAGTAGCAAACTGCAGTGTCCCGGGGGTGGGCACCACAGGACACTGCAGGAGCCGGCCCTGGGGGGTGGCAGTCCCCATGGCCATTACAGGCTCCAGGAGGGGGGGCACATGGCCCCCCTCTCTTCAAGGTGGTGGTCTACGGTGCTGGGGGTCCTTAATGGACCTCCAATATTACATAAAATGTACATATTAGAGCGCCGGGGAGGTGGCGGTCCCCGGGGCGTGTGGGGGAGTTCTAGCCCCCCCACACAGGTATTTACTTATTTAAAAAGAAGTCCCGGGGCTGGCGGTCCCCGGGGCAGCAGAGGGACATGTGCCCCTCGCATAATAATTTCAGAAAGCCCCGGGGTGGCAGTACCCTGGGTCTTGGAGAGGCCTTTATGGCCCCACGGGTCTTGGAGGGGCCTTTATGCCCCCCCATACATTTAAAAAAGAAGCCCCCGGGGGGGCTCTGCATGGCTGTTTTGAAAATTATGTATTGTACAGCTAGCAATAACTAGTGAATTTACGTAGTTGTTAAGTATTAACTTGTAACACAACTGTACTTTATATACTATGTGTTTTTTCAGAGAGACATAAAGCACATACCTTTCCTTATACACAAACACATGCACATACATTCCCTGGGGCTTTCACAGATTTATTTACGTTCATAGGTCCGTTTCATTATCATCCACATTTTGCTTTCGACCACCACAACTTACAGCATAGGGCAATGGGTCAGCCACTTCAGTCATTGGCCATGCTCACTGGTGGTGATGGCACTTAACTTGGGCACTTTCTCGGATCCGCATATAAGTGGTCAACTTCACAGCACAGTGGGACAATATCTGCTTTTATTTAATCATTTCTTATTTATTTTACTTTTGCGATGGGTCATTTTTCCCTCTTTTTTTCTAACCTCCATTAGAAAGCATAATTTTACTTTTTATTACTTTTAAGTTTATAAAGTCTATTGCAAAGGTTTGTAAAACAAATTGCAGCCTGGCCAAAGCAAAACCTTTTAGCTTTGCCAGTGCTAGTTTGCCATATCTGTAAAACGTCTCTTCCTACACCTGCTTTCACATGTTGGACTGTGTCATTCAGTGAATCAATAAACAGATTGTATATATCAAGAGTTACTATTTTGGAAGAGAAAGAGGCCCCTACCTAAACGACAGTGACACGGGCATGACGGGAGCACGCAGCGTCTGAGTTCGAAAGAGGACTCCATCGCTACTATCGATTAGTGCCATCCCAGTAAAGGAAATAACTACAGAAACCCCCTTAACTCTTTGAAAAGGGACACCAATAAGATGCTGACTTTTGAAGCACTCACTATTGTGCCAATGAATCATAATTAGCTGTCCGTCTTAGCCCTTGAATACGTCTACTGCATATACAACCATTATCACCAGTTGACAGCTCCCCGTGTCACGGATACATCGGTTATCAAATTATATTGAACGGGATGTGGACTTGAGTCTCTTGAAAACTCGTGTCAGATTAAACTGTCTAACAGATTTTAACTCTATTCCAGACTTTTGATCTTCTCATACTGCCTGCGTATACTACGCTCAAGTACCTAATCATCAATTGAAAATACAGAACTCCTGATGAAGGCCACTCGCCGAAACGCGTTGGACTCGGTTTTGTATTGAGTGATAAAAATCAATTATTGTCACATGTATCAGATCATGTATTAGAAATTCTTGTGATTATAGGTATATTTATGTATATATGAAAAATCTTCTTAGTTTAAAAAAAAATTTTGGTACAAACTGTAAAAACAAAAAGAAAAATACTTTTTTATATTATGTGTGAAAGAGACAAAAAGAGAAATAAAAAGGAAATTTTATAAATTCACATATCATGTTGGTAGTCAATCTATCAAGTAACAATGTGTGATAGAATTTAGGAAATACACACATAACCCAGTGTACAAGCCAGCTTTTTCAGAAGTATATCAAGAGTTACGCAAGATACTCTTGAGGATCAATTACCTAAAAACAAGCATTTGCAATGCAATAGGACTCGCATTAGGAAAGTGTGAGCTATTGGTATTATAAATGACAATTTTTGTTTAATATGTGTTGGCTTTGAAAATATATAAATTAATAGCATTGTTATTCACAAAGCCAATAGCTTACACTTTCCTAATGCGAGTCGTATTGGCTATGGCAATGCTTGTTGGTAGCAAGCAAGGACAGTGCAGTTGTGGTGCCCCCGAGTAATGTGGTGGTGCCCCCGAGTGATGTGGTGGTGCCCCCGAGTGATGGGGTGGCAGTGTGAGGCGGGCGGCAGTGTGAGGCGGGCGGCAGTGTGAGGCGTGCAGCAGTGCGCAGCATGCAGAAGTGAGGCGTGCAGCAGTGTGAGGCGTGCGGCAGTGTGAGGCGTGCAGCCGTGTGAGGCGTGCGGCAGTGTGAGGCGTGCGGCAGTGTGAGGCGTGCGGCAGTGTGAGGCGTGCGGCAGTGTGAGGCGTGCGGCAGTGTGAGGCGTGCGGCAGTGTGAGGCGTGCGGCAGTGTGAGGCGTGCGGCAGTGTGAGGCGTGCGGCAGTGTGAGGCGTGCGGCAGTGTGAGGCGTGCGGCAGTGTGAGGCGTGCGGCAGTGTGAGGCGTGCGGCAGTGTGAGGCGTGCGGCAGTGTGAGGCGGGCGGCAGTGGGAGGGGGGCGGCAGTGGGAGGGGGGCGGCAGTGTGAGGCGGGCGGCAGTGTGAGGCGGGCGGCAGTGTGAGGCGGGCGGCAGTGTGCAGCAGTATGAGGCGGGCGGCAGTGTGAGGCAGGCGGCAGTGTGAGGCGGGCGGCAGTGTGAGGCGGGCGGCAGTGTGAGGCGGGCGGCAGTGTGAGGCGGGCGGCAGTGTGAGGCGGGCGGCAGTGTGAGGCGGGCGGCAGTGTGAGGCGGGCGGCAGTGTGAGGCGGGCGGCAGTGTGAGGCGGGCGGCAGTGTGAGGCGGGCGGCAGTGTGAGGCGTGCAGCAGTGTGAGGCGTGCAGCAGTGTGAGACTGAGCGAGAGACAGAAGAGAGTGTGTGAGAGAGCGAGAGAGAGAAGACATGGTGTGAGAGAGAACGCGAAGCCAGAAGATATGACATGAAGAGGGGGCGTGTTGGAGAGAGAAGGGAGGCAAAGAGTGAAAGAAAGGGAGTGAGCGGATGCCGGGATGGGGGCGCAGAGAGGCTAGGACTAAGAGACAGGGTGAGGCTGAACCGACAGAAGCGTGGTTAGAGAAAATGGAGCATAGCAGCAAGTTAGCAGAGCTGGATAGAAAGGAGAATTCAGCATGAGGGACAGAAGTGAGTAGGGTATGAAATGCAGAAGTTGGGGCGAGTCAGTGGGGAAGAGGGACGCAAGTGAGAGCAACCATGCCAGAGTTCAGAACAGATGGTCCTGTTTATGACCTGCGGAGCACGTGAAGTGGCTGGTGGCAAATGGAAAGAGTGGCCGCGGTTGCTTTGATGTTCTTGTCTTGCTTTGTGGGAGTGGTAGGTCGAGCGAATTCCTGTGCATGCGCCTGTCTCACATGAACTGCACGGGATCCGCAGTAAATAGACTTTTCGGAGCACTTACTATAAATCTTGCCTATCATTCCTTCGGAATGAAATAGACGAGACCTAAAATAAATAAAAAAAAAAATATATATATATATATATATATATATATATTTATTGAACAAAGTTTCTCCCAATCCGAAGAACAGCTCAGGCTACTTTCTGGATGCTTCAAAGTGTTTTTATTAGAGGCACGAAATCAGCAGCTCCCTACCGACGCGTTTCGCCACTAAGGCTTGGTCACTGTGACCAAGCTTAGTGGCGAAATGCGTCGGTAGGGAGCTGCTGATTTCGTGCCTCTAATAAAAACACTTTGAAGCATCCAGAAAGTAGCCTGAGCTGTTCTTCGGATTGGGAGAAGCTTTGTTCATGTAAATTAAGGGTGTCCGGCACCCACACAGGCTCGCCGGGATATGAGACGAGGAACAGCCGGGAAAGGATGTATGTATGTATATATATATATATATATATATATATATATATATATATATATATATATATATATATATATATATATATATATTACCTACTGGCGATAGCCAGTAGGTATATATAGTTAGGATTTTTTTCCTATGGGATTTTTGAAAATTCTATGTCGAATAACTTTGGCTTATGAGGACAGAATTGGCTGAAATTTTCAGGAAAATGGAACATTTTGTTTCTGAGCAGCCCCTGAAAATTTGGGGGGTTTTCGTCAAGGGGGGGCCGAGAAAAAAGGGGGGTCCCAAAACGTGTTTTTCCCATGCAATTTTCCATAGGGCGGTTGGCCTCACTTTTAGCCTGAACGGCTGAATGGATTTACACCAAACTTGGCAACATTGTAGGGACTGGTAGCCCGATGTGCCTTTGCTATGTCTCAAGATATAGGCTCCAGTGGTTTTTACGAAAATTTACTTTGAAAAATATAAATTGGGCTACATTGGGCTATATATATGTTGGAGCCCAAATGTAGCCCAATGTAGCCCAATGTAGCCCAATGTAGCCCAAAGATGGCCACCAGAGACAAAAAACCAAATGTAGCCCAAATATCAGCCAGATGTAGCCCAACTATAGCCCAATGACAGATTGTCCCAGAGTGTTCTAAAGAACAACTAGAGTGCTAACAGTCCTACTTGTTACAAAGGTATGGCACACCTGAAGCCATCTTGATTGGAATAAAGTGGTAACTCTTAAAACATTTAATTTAAAAAGGAACAAAATGAGGGGGTTCATTTTGCCATAGAAAGTATGATTAGCGAATATATGACGAAATCCTGCATACCATCAGTCCGCAAAAAAAATCCCGCATGTACTATTAGGCCGCAAATTAAAATAACGAAAACTTTTAGAACGAATATGCCTTTAGCATACACTAAACAACTAAACTACCCTAAACCCTAAAACACTACCCCCAGCATGACCCTACACTACACAAACAGTACAACACAACCCTAAACCCTAAAACACTACCCCCAGCATGACCCTACACTACACAAACACTACAACACTACCCTAAACCCTAAAACACTACCCCCAGCATGACCCTACACTACACAAACACTACAACACTACCCTAAACCCTAAAACACTACCCCCAGCATGACCCTACACTACACAAACACTACAACACTACCCTAAACCCTAAAACACTACCCCCAGCATGACCCTACACTACGCAAACACTACAACACTACCCAAAACCCTAAAACACTACACCCCAGCATGACCCTACACTACGCAAACACTACAACACTACCCTAAACCCTAAAACACTACCCCCAGCATGACCCTACACTACGCAAACACTACAACACAACCCTAAACCCTAAAACACTACCCCCAGCATGACCCTACACTACGCAAACACTACAACACAACCCTAAACCCTAAAACACTACCCCCAGCATGACCCTACACTACGCAAACACTACAACACTAACCTAAATCCTAAAACACTACCCCCAGCATGACCCTACACTACGCAAACACTACAACACTACCCAAAACCCTACAACACTACACCCCAGCATGACCCTACACTACGCAAACACTACAACACTACCCTAAACCCTAAAACACTACCCCCAGCATGACCCTACACTACGCAAACACTACAACACTACCCAAAACCCTAAAACACTACACCCCAGCATGACCCTACACTACGCAAACACTACAACACTACCCTAAACCCTAAAACACTACCCCAGCATGACCCTACACTACGCAAACACTACAACACTACCCTAAACCCTAAAACACTACCCCCAGCATGACCCTACACTACGCAAACACTACAACACTACCCTAAACCCTAAAACACTACCCCCAGCATGACCCTACACTACGCAAACACTACAACACTACCCTAAACCCTAAAACACTACCCTCAGCATGACCCTACACTACGCAAACACTACAACACTACCCAAAACCCTAAAACACTACCCCCCAGCATGACCCTACACTACGCAAACACTACAACACTACCCAAAACCCTAAAACACTACCCCCAGCATGACCCTACACTACGCAAACACTACAACACTACCCAAAATCCTAAAACACTACCCCCAGCATGACCCTACACTACGCAAACACTACAACACTACCCAAAACCCTAAAACACTACACCCCAGCATGACCCTACACTACGCAAACACTACAACACTACCCTAAACCCTAAAACACTACACCCCAGCATGACCCTACACTACGCAAACACTACAACACTACCCTAAACCCTAAAACACTACCCCCAGCATGACCCTACACTACGCAAACACTACAACACTACCCTAAACCCTAAAACACTACCCCCAGCATGACCCTACACTACGCAAACACTACAACACTACCCTAAACCCTAAAACACTACCCCCAGCATGACCCTACACTACGCAAACACTACAACACTACCCTAAACCCTAAAACACTACCCTCAGCATGACCCTACACTACGCAAACACTACAACACTACCCAAAACCCTAAAACACTACCCCCAGCATGACCCTACACTACGCAAACACTACAACACTACCCAAAACCCTAAAACACTACCCCCCAGCATGACCCTACACTACGCAAACACTACAACACTACCCAAAACCCTAAAACACTACCCCCAGCATGACCCTACACTACGCAAACACTACAACACTACCCAAAACCCTAAAACACTACACCCCAGCATGAAACCCTAAAACACTACACCCCAGCATGACCCTACACTACGCAAACACTACAACACTACCCTAAACCCTAAAATACTACACCCCAGCATGACCCTACACTACGCAAACACTACAACACTACCCACAACCCTAAAACACTACCCCCAGCATGACCCTACACTACGCAAACACTACAACACTATCCTAAACCCTAAAACACTACGCCCAGCATGACCCTACACTACGCAAACACTACAACACTACCCTAAACCCTAAAACACTAGCCCCAGCATGACCCTACACTACGCAAACACTACAACACAACCCTAAACCCTAAAACACTACCCCCAGCATGACCCTACACTACGCAAACACTACAACACTACCCTGAACCCTAAAACACTACCCCCAGCATGACCCTACACTACGCAAACACTACAACACAACCCTAAACTCTAAAACACTACCCCCAGCATGACCCTACACTAAACAACCACCACAACTCTACACTACACTAACACAACACTACACTACACAACACTACACTACACTACACAATCACTAACCCACGAAAAAATTAACACAAACCCACTTACCTCTCTCGTCATCGTGGTTTTCACAACGCAAATGCATTTACCATACATGCCTTTAAAACGTAATTCTTTGTAAAGGCATGCGCGATAAATGCACATGCGTTTTGAAAAAATGCGGGATAATGGTATGCGAGCTCAATGACCTTGCGGGATAATGGTATGCGGACTGAAAGTCTGCGGGATAAAAAATGCGGGAAAATGGCTGCAAACCATGATTAGCAGCAGACTTCCCTGGTGAGCACTAGCTTTACTACAGTGATCTAATGAGCAACTAGAGTGCTAACATTCAGAATTTATGGCAAATGTGTGACACATCTGAATGCCTTCTTGATAGAACCAAAGTAAACAAGCATTGAAAATGCAATAGATCTCGCCCTCGTTTAAGTTAAAGCCATTCTGTTTGTAATGAGGTGGCTTTTTAGCTTTGCTTTTATTAGTGTTTTTAAAACTTTCATGTAAATAACATGCATATGTATGCATATATGTATATGTATGCATGCATTTATATTTATATAGATATGCAGATTACATATGTTTATATATGTATATTACCTACTGGCGATAGCCAGTGGGTATATATAGTTAGGATTTTTTCTCTATGGGATTTCTGAAAATTCTATGTCTAATAACTTTGGCGTTTGTGGACGGAATTGGCTGAAATTTTCAGGAAAATGGCACATTTTTTTTCTGAGCAGCCCCTGAAAATTTGGTGGGGTTTCGTCAAGGGGGGGCCGAGAACAAAGGGGGGTCCCAAAACGCATTTTTCCCATTCATTTTTCCATAGGGCGGTTGGACTCACTTTTAGCTCGAACGGCTGAATAGATTTACATGAAACTTGGCAAAATTGTAGATATGGTTTGCCCGACGTGCCTTTGCTATGTCTCAATATATGTGCTCCAGTGGATTTTGAGAAATTAACGTTTAAAAAAATATATATATCTGTGACAGCGCTCCGGTTAGCGCCCCGGTTCGCGTACCTGACGCATAACGGAACTTCGCGAAGCGAATCTGATTGGCTCTCCGGTGTCTGTCAACATTCTAAACAAACCGGAGCGGCCGCCATCTTGTCTCTCGGTACGATCGAGAGACAAGATGTGGTGAAAAACGAAGGGGGAAATGAAGGAAAGGGGGCAAGGTAGACCACTCCTGACCCCCTAGGATTGATGAGGGGGATATTAAAGTGCCCCGCGGGGCAAAAAATTTTGCGATTTTACGCCGTAGAGGCGCGTCCCGGTACGCGAACCGGGCAGCTCACCGGGCAGCTAACCGGGCAGCTAACCGGCAGCGTAGCTGTCAACATTGTAAACAGTCTGGAGCGGCCGCCATCTTGTCTCTCGGTAGGTTCGAGAGACAAGATGTGGTGAAAAAAGAAGGGGGAAATGAAGGAAAGGGGGCAAGGTAAACCCCTCCTGACCCCCTAGGATTTATGAGGGGGATATTAAAGTCCCCCGCGATTTTTCGCAGTAGAGGCGCTTCCCGGTACGCGAACCGGGCAGCTAACCGGCAGCTAACTATATATGGTCTCTAACCTATGGTTTTTTCAGTGAATATATATATATATATATATCACTGAAAAAACCATAGGTTATAGACCATATATAGTTAGGAATTTGCATTTACAAAACCTTGAAAATTCACTGAAAAAACCATAGGTTAGAGACCATATATAGTTAGCTGGACATTTTATTGACAAAAACCAATGAAATTCCATATATAGTTAGTTGCACTAACTATATATCGCGCACCCGCAATCCACTGCTGATGATGTCACATATTACATCATTCATGACATGGTCAGTGACATCACTGATGACATCACTGATGACATCTCAAATGACATCACTGATGACATCACTGATGACATCTCAAATGACATCACTGATGACATCATCTAGTGTCTGTGTGTTTTTGTAAAGTTTAAATATGTTTTACATATTGAAGAATGAGTGGATGTATGGAAGACTGAGTGTGTGTGTGGCTGGCTGGGAGGTGTGTGACTGTGCATATCAATGTGTACTTGTATCAGTGATTGTATAAGAGAGTAAGTATGTGTTAGTATATGTGTGAAAAGTATGGTGTTCTGTGTTTAACTGTATAGATGAGGAAATCGAAGTGTGATTGATTCTTCACAGGACTGACTAGGTGTATGAGTGCATATGATAGTGTTGTAATAATGAGTGACTGTATGTATGAGTGATTGTATGGGTGAATGAGTGAATGTGTGTGTAGAAGTAGGAATCAGTGAGTGCGTATGTAGTAACTGGTATTGGTGTGTCATGATGTCATCAGTGATGTCATTTGAGATGTCATCAGTGATGTCATTTGAGATGTCATCAGTGATGTCATCAGTGATGTCACTGAAGTATGGTGTTCTGTGTTTAACTGTATAGATGAGGAAATGGAAGTGTGATTGATTCTTTACAGGACTGACTAGGTGTGTGAGTAACTCCATGGATGAGTGGCAGTGTGTGAGTGTCTGCATAGGTGTATGAGTGCATATGATAGTGTAATAATGAGTGACTGTATGTATGAGTGATTGTATGGGTGAATGAGTGAATGTGTGTGTAGACGTAGGAATCAGTGAGTGCGTATGTAGTAACTGGTATTGGTGTGTCATGATGTCATCACTGATGTCATTTGAGATGTCATCAGTGATGTCATCAGTGATGTCATTTGAGATGTCATCAGTGATGTCATCAGTGATGTCACTGACCATGTCATGAATGATGTAATATGTGACATCATCAGCAGTGGATTGCGGGTGCGCGATATATAGTTAGTGCAACTAACTATATATGGAATTTCATTGGTTTTTGTCAATAAAATGTCCAGCTAACTATATATGGTCTCTAACCTATGGTTTTTTCAGTGAATTTTCAAGGTTTTGTAAATGCAAATTCCTAACTATATATGGTCTATAACCTATGGTTTTTTCAGTGATATATATATATATATATATTCACTGAAAAAACCATAGGTTAGAGACCATATATAGTTAGCTGCCGGTTAGCTGCCCGGTTCGCGTACCGGGAAGCGCCTCTACTGCGAAAAATCGCGGGGGACTTTAATATCCCCCTCATAAATCCTAGGGGGTCAGGAGGGGTTTACCTTGCCCCCTTTCCTTCATTTCCCCCTTCTTTTTTCACCACATCTTGTCTCTCGAACCTACCGAGAGACAAGATGGCGGCCGCTCCAGACTGTTTACAATGTTGACAGCTACGCTGCCGGTTAGCTGCCCGGTTAGCTGCCCGGTGAGCTGCCCGGTTCGCGTACCGGGACGCGCCTCTACGGCGTAAAATCGCAAAATTTTTTGCCCCGCGGGGCACTTTAATATCCCCCTCATCAATCCTAGGGGGTCAGGAGTGGTCTACCTTGCCCCCTTTCCTTCATTTCCCCCTTCGTTTTTCACCACATCTTGTCTCTCGATCGTACCGAGAGACAAGATGGCGGCCGCTCCGGTTTGTTTAGAATGTTGACAGACACCGGAGAGCCAATCAGATTCGCTTCGCGAAGTTCCGTTATGCGTCAGGTACGCGAACCGGGGCGCTAACCGGAGCGCTGTCACAGATATATATATTTTTTTAAACGTTAATTTCTCAAAATCCACTGGAGCACATATATTGAGACATAGCAAAGGCACGTCGGGCAAACCATATCTACAATTTTGCCAAGTTTCATGTAAATCTATTCAGCCGTTCGAGCTAAAAGTGAGTCCAACCGCCCTATGGAAAAATGAATGGGAAAAATGCGTTTTGGGACCCCCCTTTGTTCTCGGCCCCCCCTTGACGAAACCCCACCAAATTTTCAGGGGCTGCTCAGAAAAAAAATGTGCCATTTTCCTGAAAATATATATATATATAAGATAGATTGTATGAAAATACTGGGATAGCAATGAGCCTTTATCCTTAAGACACTTCCCAATGGTCAACTCATTACATAAATCAAAGAGTGAACAAGGTCTGAAAAGGGCCTCTTGCTCTAAGGGTGTTTAAAGGCCAATCTGTACTCTAGGACTTTATTATAACGTGCAAAATTTCTGTAATACAATTTGCCTGGGATTTATGATAACAGCACCGTTTGACGAGGTGTCACTGCAACACTAAGGTAAATTCTTGATTACAGTAGAAGTTAAGACACCGCAGCAGTATATGGTATTATAAGGGGGGGGGGGACAAATTGCACAATGACCGACAACAAAAACCATTGGAGAGGATCTAATTTAATGAAATGTCATTCCTAAAGATGTATGCCTCTCAGTTCCTGTGGCAAATAGCTGATAATATAATATGAAATATTTATTTGCCACCAAGACATTATGTCAGGCCTGTCACTAGTTCAGATCCTCGTTTATAGATTGGGTTTCTTTCCAGGAATTTAGTTTCATTTTTTAAAACAAAATAATCAATCTTTTTTTTTTAAAGAGCGCATCCAGATTATTACACTATGCGCAGAGGTGACAGAGGCAGCTTTTAGATGCAAACACTTCTAGCAGGTGCATCCATCTATTATCCTTGGCAGGCATGGACCTGCTTGGATGAGGGTGGCCCAATGAAAACGGGTACCTGTCCCTCAAATCGGCAGCACTGAATAGCCATTTGGTATTTACACTGCCAGTATTGCGAGAAAAAACACAGACCCGAGTTAGAGCTCCAATGTTATGGAGACACCACTGGCCAAACGTGCAAAGTTAAAGGCGGGCTCGTCTTACCTTTGAAAAGATCAAATTGCACTCTTCTTCCACCAACCCCATTTCAGTCAATGGTCCAGTGGCCCATTCGGTAAAAAATAGTAGGGTGCAGGCCGAGTTAACAGCAGTACTTTCTCAGGTCTAACATTATCCAAAATCTATTGATTTTACTAAAATTATATACATAATAGACATACAGGGGCTGCCAGTCCACCTTTGTCACCCACTGGACTGTTTGTGTCATTCACATTTTTCTTTCACCCACTAGCGCCTGTAGAATGGGGTAATGGGTCAGCCCACTTTAGCCACAGGCTAACTTCACCATGAGCGCTGGCATTCGGCTCTTCAACTAAATGAGTTCCCTTCAGAGGCAGGGATTACTAGGGAATGTGTGCCCTGAGAAAAAAATCTATATTTTTGCTTTTAGCCAAAAAAGTGTGTGTGTGTGTGTATATATATATATATATATATATATATATATATATATATATATATATATATATATATATATATATATATATATAAATATATATCTATCTATCTATCTATCTATATATACATACATATTCACTGAAAAAACCATAGGTTTCACACCAGTTATAGTTAGCTGGTCATTTTACTCATACAAAACCTTTGCAATTCCCCCGTTATAGTTAGTTCAGCTAACTATAACTCGTGCGCCCGCATGCACGGCTGATGACGTCACATATTACATCACTAATGACATGGTCAGTGACATCACTCATGACATCACTGATGACATCTCAAATTACATCACTGATGACATCATCCAGTGGATGTGTGTCTTTCTGAAATAAATATTTTTTATATATGTATATCTAAAGGTCGATGGAAGAATAAATGGGTAAGTACGTGTCTAAATGGATGACTTTTTTGTAAAATTGATTGTATAACTGACTGATTAATTGTATCTTAGTGAATACATGGGTTAGTGAGTAATATTTAAATATGTAAATATCTGTATCAGTCTCACACATTTTTTGAATAAGTGGCTGCATGGGTTGGTGAGTAACTACATGAGTGTCTATATAGGCTATTAGTTGGTTTTTTGAGAATCAGTATGAGTGTCTGAGTGTTTATATGGTTTGGTGGGGGATATTACTTAGCACATAGATGCATTAATGAGTGACTCACTGTTTATATGTGTTTTGAAGACAGCATGTGTGCAGGACTGTATGGGTGGAGGAGTGTGTGTATAGGTGTGTTAGGGAGTGAATGACTGTCTCAATACTATCTTTATGACTAAGTAATTATGTGTTAAACTACCATACGTGAGTATTTTTGTATATAAGTGAGTATATATGAGAGTTAGAGATTTGAAGAGTTCCTGTATAACTAAGTATGTGTTTCTATAAGTGATCGTTTAAGAGAGTCAGTATGTGTATGTTTGTGTGTATAGCTGTATATGCAAGTAAATGGATGTTTGATAGTTTATTTGCATGTGTGAGTATGTGTGTAAGTAACTCTCTGGATGAGTATCGGTGTGTAACAGGATGTATAGGTGTATGAGTACATATGATGATTGAGTACATGTATGAGTGACTATATGGAACTGTTGGTGAATGAGTGGATGTGGAAGTAGATGTTGGAATAGGTTGTTGTGTAACTGGTATTGGTATCTCCATTTTCTTGAAAATTTTTGTTTCTATTTTTGAATGTATGTATCAAAGGTTATATTAAGAGTGAGAGGAGGTCTACCACTCTTTCACAAGGATGATGTCATCAGTGATGTCATTTGAGATGTCATCAGTGATTTCATGAGTGATGTCACTGACCATGTCATGAGTGATGTATTATGTGACGTCATCAGCAGTGCATTGCGGGCGCGCAAGTTATAGTTAGCTGAACTAACTATAACAGGGGAATTTCAAAGGTTTTGTATGAGTAAAATGACCAGCTAACTATAACTGGTGTAAAACCTATGGTTTTTTCAGTGAATTTCAATGGTTTTGTAAATGATAATTTTTAAAGGTTTTAATTGTTATATTTTTTATACTGATTTACTACATTATTTTAAATTATTTATTTTTAGATATTTTATTTTTTAAATGACATAACATATTTTGAATCTATTTTTTTTTAAATGTCACACCTCTGTGCAACGCAGCCCCCAGGCGTGTTTGCAGAGGGGGATCTAATTCCCTTGCATACTGGGAGTCCCTGGGGGCCAACTAGCCCACCTGGAACCTCCAGTATGCACCAGGGGGCTGCATTGCAGAGGTGAAATGAGGCTATGCCCCTTTTTACACCTCTCTGCAATGCAGCCCCGGCGCGTTTGCAGAGGGGGAACTAATTCCCCTTGCATACTGGGGGTCCCTGGGGGCCAACTAGCCCACCAGGAGCCTCCAGGATGCGCCAGTGGGCTGTGTTGCTTTGCCCCGGGGGCAGCGGTCCCAGGGGCAGTGTGGGGGGGGATTGGGGACCCCCCACACTTCTTTATCACTATGACCCTGCGATTTAGTCCCCCCGGGGGTTCATTTGAAAAAAAACAGACCGGGTTTTTAAAAAAAAAAACATTTGGGCCTTGGGGGTCCTTGTGGGACCACCTGGGCAGGCCTAGGGGTCAGGGTTTGTCTACCCTGCCCCCTTTTTGTGTTCTACACGTTTGTTTTTCTGCTTTCTTGTGCCTCGGTCTACCGAGCACAAGATGGATGCCAACACTTCCTGGTTTGAATTGTTGACAGCCAATGTGCATGCAGCTTTCTCTGGAAGACATGCTGATTGGCTGCCACTGTCTGTCAACATTCCAAAACAGAAACTGTTGGCAGCCATCTTGTGCCTCGGTAGACTGAGGCACAGGAAAGCAGAAAAACAAATGTGTAGAACTCAAAAAGGGGGTAGGGTAGAAGCACCCTGACCCTCTAGGCCTGCTCAGGGGGTCCCACAAGGACCCCCAAGGCCAAATTTTTTATTTTTTTCGAAAAATCGCGGGGTGCTTGCACGGTGCATGCACGGTGCGCGCTTATAGATATATAATTTTTTTCACATTGGATTTTCTCAATAACTACTGGAGGGATTTACACCATTTAAACAAAAGGGTGATCTGCGAATCAGACTCTACCATTTTGCCAAATTTCTTGTAATTCCGTTCAGCCATTCGGGCTATAGCTGTGTCTAATCATCCTACGGAAAATAACATGGGGAAAACACATTTTGGGACCCCCTTTTAAGAATGGCAGCTACAACCACACCGAATGGCTTTGCCAATGCTTATCTACTGTATGAACATCTGAATTCCAAATAAGCGGTTGTTAAGATATGGTGGATCCAAGGTGCTTACGTAAGAAACACAGGGCAAATACAATAAAATCCTCCAACACCATTAAAAGTGAAAAAAATTGACTGAATTTAAGAATGCATTCATGAAGCGATGTACCGTACGTCTTCATGAGCAGCAAACACACAAAAGAACACAATACCAGCCAATATAATTTTAATTACTACAAAAAGTAAATAAACTCTTGTTCCAAATTATGGTGCTGCTTTTCTATAACTTACGAAAAAAGTACTGCTAACACAAACACATCATAAATTATACACACAGGTGGAACTTTCCACCCACAGTAAAAAGTACAGATGCTCCTAACAGAAACACTAATAAAAGGTGAACAAAAAAAAATAAAAAACTACTAATATGAGCATAGAAATCTTTAAAGAGCCAGGAGAATACATGCACATTACAACGAGTTTTACACCTATTAACCGGCTTCATACAGAATTAAAGGACTCCCCGATGAACATGCAAAAGGGAAAATGTCAATTCAACAGAATCAACATCCCATCGTTGACAGAAAAACAAAACATTACGTGCAACGCCTCGTCCGGGGTAACAAGTGCTATATACATATAATTAAAAATGCAAGTTGAAGGCGCATTCTACCATATAAAGACACAGTATTTAAATGGCCATGGCAAGAACAAGATACTACAAGGCACAATTAAGATGCAAAAATGAAAAATAGCTTTCAAGAAAAGGTCTCTAACAGAAACACATTTTTAAATTCAATGACTACACATTTTACAGATCATAAAAGAATTAATGGAATGAATATGTTCAACCTATATGTCCGAAATTATTGTGTATATTATAGGTACTCCCAAACATATTTCCAGGGGTCGCAAAATTTGGCCAGTAGTGTGACCGAGGGCTGCATGCTGACAGGGGGATGAGGGGGGATGGAGGGTGTTTAAGGGGGGCGTAGGTGAAGCAAAGCATGTACATGCTAAATTGCACAATGTGAAATCAGAAAACCTGTGGTCAATCCCTGCCTCCCCACTTGACCAAATAGTGCGATACTAGACAATTGTTCTATTTCGCTTTGCCTTCTTTTTCTTCATTTACACACATCAGAGGACCGCGAAATACAGGTCTTCAGGATGTGCTCCCTTGAATGCGATTTAAAATAAATAGAATATGGTCATTCATACCAGCAACCCAGGCCATCCAAAGGAGCACATAACAACTAACTTGCCTCTTAGTTTAATACTGAAATTGCTGTCAGATTGCGGTCGTGGTGGGGGTGGGGGGTGAAGGATGAAGGTTTCTAAGATCCTATTTGAAAGCTATCGCCTAAAAGAATACTTCTAAATGCACTGTTATAATCTGATGTACTAAGGGGAAACACTTCTGCATGGTAATGAAATACACTTTTTGAATTTTGAAGAAAATTACCATAATTTTACACATTTGTTGCAAGAGGTTTTTAAAAATGAATGTGTTCCTAAAGTTAAATGGTGCAGGACACATTAGCTACTTCCATGTTTTTACTTCAGTTAACCTGTGAATAAATACTCGCCTGTTTAAAAAAAATGTAATCTTAGTGCTGAGACAAGTAATAGCAGCACAGTGCTACTGTTGACCAGGAGGCTGCATGTAAAGGTCAGGAGGGGCAGAATGTAAAGGTTACAAGGGCTGCGCGCACTTGGAGTATCACTGGTTTATATTAATGTTACACGGTATGAATGTAGTAGAAAGGGTGGAGAAAGGCTATTCAGTATAATCAATAAACCATGAATTGTACCACTACTAACACAAACACATTCAGCATACACATTTGATCTGCACGCACTGTTCAGTACCATATCCTTTCTATATTGTACCAGGGTGTGCTATTTGTAAACACACATGCTACCATCACTCACACCATATGCGCGATGCACAACACTTCACCCTTTATGTAATGTTCTTCACGCAAGCACACATACACTCAGCACATGCGTTTCATTGCGCATGCACTGCATCTCATGTAGTGTATTCCTTGCAGGCATACATACACTCAGTACATACTCTAACCCCGGTTTTTCCAATGAGTAGCTTGTGAGCTACTGGAAAGTGTTATGAGGATACCATGGCTAAGATATGTTTATAATTTTTTTATGATCTTGGTCATTTACAGTATTTTACCAATCCTACTACCATTAGGGCAACAACAAAGAAGTAATCAAGAAAAGAGAGTATCCTGCTCCTGGATACCTTTAGAATGTCATCTGAAATTTTAAAACGCACAATCCTGAGTAATCAGTTGTTCTTAACTACTTTTAATGTTCAATCTTATTTAATTTTTGTACCTGGTGCCTATTATAGATTTATATTAATCCGTTTCAGGCTGGGGGTCTGCCATAGATTAGTTAATTTTCCCATAATGAATGACTGGTCTCAAGACCTCCAGCAATGCCCCTTGCGATAATACCTCCCCACAATCCATGACAATTTTTTTTTTTAGGTTTTATTCTGCTGCTAGGAGCTTGCTCTTAGTACCCATCTTTAAGCAGTTTGGGTTACGTCAATGTCGTCCTGCCCTTTTGGCGATAAATGTTTAGATAATAAGCACAGTGTTTTTAGGATGACAATTTTCTTGAAAAAAGCTCTGAGCCTAAGGAAACACATGCACACTTAACTGTTTTTAATGAGATGATGGCTTTTGTAAGTTTAATACTGTTTTTAACACAATCATGAAATTATTAATGTATCACTCATGTGAATTTCTCTTTTAATGGAAGAATTGTTGGTATGTATAATGTAATCTTGTGCTTTTATGATTGGTTTGTCTAATCAATCGAATAAAGCCTACCTTTGACTTGACTTTTTCTTTTACAGTACATGCTCTAACCCCGGTTTTTCCAACGAGTAGCTTGTGAGCTACTGGTAGCTCTTCAGCTGCCTAAAAGTAGCTCTCCTGTGTCCAGTAGTAAGTAAGTATTACTTTTATTTGATTTCGTTAAAAATCATAAAAGCATGAGAAAAACACATATTACATAATAATTAACTGAAATTAAAATCTATGAAAATGTAGACAAGTAAAAACCATTATCCTTTCGTAAGCTTTGGTCGCAACAACAGTTAAAATGATAACATTGTAAGAAGTTCATTGCAGTTCGATATGAAAAGAGCGATATTTGATGTCTGTGCAAAAAGGGAGTGACCAGTCAGTCATATACCTTTGCCGTGTGGACTATTGTCTTTTTTGTCCAGTTCTTTGGCTGCTATTTTCCAAAAGGTGATGGCTCGACATGACAGCTGAATTGACAGTCCACCAAGGCATTGTATCACTGCAGCTCTGCACAATCTCAATTGGTGCTTCCTAAAAATCTCCTGAAGAACTATTTTTCGAGGTTCCAATAGCCCGGGGCAGATGCATAAAAGGTGTATTAACGACTCTTCTCCTTGTTCACACAGGTGACATTCTTTAGTAGGCCATGTTGACTTCCATTTCGGGGTTAAATCCTTTGTGGGGAACGAACCCAACCGCAACAGCGTCAAATAGTGCTTTTTGTGATGTGAGAAGTGTTCGGGCAAGTACGGTTGGGGTTTCAGAAACTGATATGATTGAATCACTGCCCATGCATGGTTTTTCTTAGCAAAGGCAGCTTTATCAATTAGTAGCGAAGTTCGCCTTATTGCGCTGTTTACCTTATTTTTTAACCCGGAATATGATGTTGTATGCCATGCCTCTTCAAGATGTAAATCAACGAGTGATTCTTTTAGGGCTGCAACAATGGAGTTTTGTTGCCTCGCCTGATTTTCGATTTCTTCCCAACAGCAGTGGGCTAAAGTGTCGTCTTCCGCTTGCCTCATCCACCAGTAATATTTTACCATCGCCCCTTGTCTGGCAGGTTTTTGATTTTTCAGCCTGTATTCCAGTAGATCTTGTGCCTGAGAAATGTGCCGAGGAATTAAAAACAGGCGCTTGAAAAAACTCGATTGGGCTAGGTTTAAGGCGGCTGCATCTTTGGTATTCATAATTTCCGACCCATATGATATTGAGGGTAAAAAATTTGCTGCGATTATCTTAAGCAACTGGCCTGTTGGACAACCTTTTAGCTTCTGTAAAATTTTGAAAGCATACAGGAGTTGTTTTGCTTTAGTATTCCCTTGGTCCAAGTGTTGCTTATATTTAAGGGTGTGGTCAAGTTGGAACCCTAGGTATTTGTATGAGTCCACCTGGGATATTGTTTTTTCCTCCAGTTTCCAGGTGAATTTCCCCTTTGAACCTATTTTGTGATGACTACTAAAGCATAATACCTTGGTTTTCTTAAGGTTTATTATTAATTGAGCAGAAGTGATATAAGATCCTAGTTTTGTCATTGAACGCTGCAGGCCTATTGGTGTTTGTGCTAGGAGCACAATATCATCTGCGTGTTGAAGGCTCCTGATCGGTGTTTTGCCTAATTTTGGTGGGTCAATTTGCACTTGTTGGAGGTACTTCTCAAGATCGGCTGTGTAGATGTTGAATAAACAGGGGGCCAACACACACCCCTGTTTTAGACCATTTGATGTTGGGATCTTGTTTGTTATGGTGCGGCCATCTTCTTTCCTTATCTGCACCCACGTGTTTGAGTAAAGATTGATTATTGCCTCCAAAAGTTTGGGTGGTGCACCCCAGGTTTGCAGTTTGGCCCACAGCTTCTTTCTCGGAACCTTGTCGAACGCTGCTTTAAGGTCGATAAAGCATGCGTACAAGGTTCGAGATTTTGCGTAGGCTTGATTGGCTAGTAGTGTCACAGCAGAAATATTGGTAAGGGTGTCCAGTCCAGCCTACTAAATTAGAAGCTTTTACTTGACCGAATATATGTTTACCAACGTTGAAAAATGCGTTTTCAAAGAGAGAATGTGTGTATTTTCAAAACCGATAGGCTGAGAGTTGAATTTCCATAATATATGTAAAGCTGATATTTGAGTGATAAATCAATTGGCATTAGGATGATTTATCACTAATATTATGACCTTGGCGCCAAGGGCTTTTAAGATATGGCTGTTGAGTATTACTCATGTAAAGGCATTCAAAATTGCTAAAGTTTTTTTTTACATTACTGCTGGCTATCCTGCCTGATGCAGAGGTGATCACTGTGAGTAATTTACATAGGGTGGCCACTAACAACCTTTTCTAATGTAATCACTGTTACAATACAAATTTATAAGTAGCTCTTGATGATTTTTTTTGATCATAAGTATCTCTCAAAACAGAAGGTTGGAGAACCCCGGTCCCCCCCCATTCATGTTCTACATAGTACTCTTATCCCTTTACTGTATCCTTCCCAGGCACACATACATTCGGCACAGTCTCATTACACCTGCGCTGCGCAGTACTCTACTTCTACTTAATGTAAATCTAGGGTGATTTAGGCACACAGCAGCGGAACTTTAAAAAGAGGAGTGAGCCTGTAGGCCTCACACCAGGGATACAAGGCTTAAAGGATCTGTTCATTCCTACTGATCATACGGTAGGTATGCTGCCACCACTGCGGTCATGCTGCTTAACTCTATTGAAGGCGGTAGCCTTCCACCACTATGAGGTAGCGCTTTGGGCACCCCTCCTGGTCCAACAAGATTGCAATCAGTGCGACAGGCCTGCATCATGCCACGCACGCATGATCCGTTTGCCTATTACCCAAAAAAAAATCACCACCAGGGAACCAGACAACAGTACAGTTGGGCACTAAAGGGCAGGGATACGCATCTTTTACAGGGCAGAGGACATTTCCCAACACACACAATCAGTCCTCTCTGTACTGGCACAAAGAGAACAAAATTGGAGTGGAATGCTTCCCATAGTAATTACTAAACGTTCTCGTAAATTCAAGCATTTCCTCTGACACATTTTTGTTTTCATATGTATTTTGTTACTCAGCCCAAAGCAAAAGGGTGTCTTTTTTTTTTTTAATTACAACCTGAAATAAGTTAGAAATTCAGCCCTTAAAGGAAAGAAAGAATGCAAATATTCAAATTGTATTGCTTCAATATACTGAGCAGGGTAGCGTATCTCAGTCGCTAATAGTATAAGGGGACTAATTCAGGATTATAAATAAGGAGATTTCAGATTTTATTCAGACTTATCTCTTGGCCTACATTGTGGTTCCATTAGAAAACGTTTGCAAATAGAACATAAAATTCGTGGCAATACCATCGACGCCACAAGTTTTCTGGCTTCGTTTCCATCACACCCTTTTTTCAACTAAACGGACAACTTGAAGGGAAACAATGTTCGTAAGTATCTTAAAAGGTAAAGTACATCTTGCAGTAAGGAAGTGAGGTGCAAGGCCTGTTTACCGAGTCAACATGGGGGCTGGGAGTAATGAAGTGAATACGTCAGTAGTATGAAGAGAGTGACTTGTCGGAATGGGAACTGCATTTGCGGGTTGTGCTGTAAAAAACAACCGCCAGGCAGGTCAAAGCGATGCATAGGTAAACGTGTGATTTAAACTTCTATAACCGAGGACGTGTTCTGTCCTGCGCCTCGAGCACTTTAGAAGCACAGTCTTCCAAAGCCGGAAGGCTGCACTGCCGCGCTCTAGTAACCTGTGGAATCTCGGTCATGTCCAGACAAATAAAAAACGCGTCCCACTCTGTAGTGGGAAAGCGTAGTGAAGGAGCCCGTGAAGCTTGTACCCACCGTCTTTCAGGAAAGACATTTCACTTCACTAGAGGAACGGCACAGGGACGTAACTTGGACCCCTGCGCCGAGGCTACTCTCTGCCCATCCCAATCCCACTAAGACTAAGGACCCTGGCTCAGACCCATGCCTCTTAAAAAGCTATCAAGCAGCGTGTCTAAATTCAACTGAGTGGAACACTCACCATTTGGGAGGGGGGGGGGGCGGTGGGCGTTCATTGTTACACTCCACGTCGGACGCAGAGTCTGCGTGCCTGATTCACAAAGCTATTTGCCTAAATTTTACTACCAACAGAAATAGTGTTTTATTTTAACAAGTGCCAACGCGCTGTTTGAATTCACAAAAGCGGATTTTGCACTTGCAAAAAAAATTAATCACAAACATTTTTTATGTGAATAAAGCTGCTCACGGGATTGGGGACCCTAAAGCTCCAGTGGCTTTTGAGTTTGAATACACCAATAAACGTACATGTCTGTCTGTACTCTCAAATTCCCCTCAGGCCCCATCTAACCCTGGAAAATGCCAGCCACGTACCGCTGACCGGGGCAAGAGTAAATCGCTTTCCTGGGTAGGATGGAATTAGAACACCCCCAAAATTGGTGTGGGTTAGAGTAAGATTTGTAATGGGAAAATATCCCCAATGAAAAGAAATAAAAAAGTATATGTATTTGTTCTTTTTTGGGCATGTGCAAATGTAAACTTGTATTTGCTCATAAGTGAATTGAATTCAGAAAGGTTTTTAGGTGGAATTATGTGTGTCTGACATGTTTCCAAGCGTACTTCCTGACACTGATGCATTCTGTAAAGTCGGTAATTTATACCCATGTGAGATCGCACACCTCCAGTTGCAGATTTACAATAATCTGTAAAATTGGGCCTCTCATTTCTTATCCACAACAGTTTTTCTACAGACTGACGTATTGAACGCTGGCCCAGAGCACTCTGCAAAGTCTCTGGTCTAAGAAGTCAACACTACGCACAGTAAAAACAGAGGGTTGCTATTTATTTCATGCACATGCATGTGCCATTAAACGTATGCAGAATTGCTCTTTAGCTTACAATATATTTCATATTTGTTTTTTCTGACAGTGAATACGGGCAAACTCTGAAGGCCGAAACCTCGTGCGCCCCACAAGAAATTAACCAATAAAGAAGCATTTAGCAAAGTGGCACACTTGCAGATAGTTCCTAAGTCTCCCTATGTAATATGTAAACTATTAGCCCATTAGCAGCAGCACATAGCACTCTTGGGCATACAATGGCATTTCATGTTAAAGGTACAGTTGGTGTCATTGGAATTTTCGAAAAATCCTTGTTTTCTATACATAATAAAAAACATAAACTTGCTTTATAATTTGAAAAAAATAGGTTCTAGCTCAAATGTATCAAAAGTTACTAAAAAAAACTGCAACATGAAATGCAACGAAGCACTGGGTACCTTGCAAAAGGTAACTGGTAACAAACACTTCACCAGGTGACCACTAATTTTGGGCATTAAAGAGGTTGCAATTTTACCCAGAAAGCGTTGTATCCCGTGTAGGAGAGTAGGGTCTGCTTGCTATGGTTACCCCCACTTTTTAATGTGTTTCACTGGTTTTTCGACTTTAGTCTGGCTGTGGCCCTGCTAATCAGGACCACAGCCTGGCTGTTCTCTCTATAAATTGATACAATGTACTTTAGGTACATATCAGATTGGCTACTAGGTAATCTTTGTGAGTCCCTGTACATGGTACCTTAGGTACCCAGAGCATAGGTACCCCAGAGGCCTACCAGGGGCTGAAGCATGTATTGTGCCACCCCTGGTTAGCCTTCAAAACTGAGACCACAGGTCTGCACTTGCAGCCTAGGTAAGGTGGTGTAGGCACCCCTTACTTGGATAGATTATACCTATATCTACCTTCACATATAGACACATAGTAACCTATAAGTCACTCCTATGGCAGGCCATGACAATCCTGAAGGCAGAGTGCTTTGTTTTGTGTGAGAGGGTGCCCTAGCATGAGCTGAGCCCCTCTGCAGCTTTCGGAAATATCTTCTTAAAAAGCTGCTCTATGATATAGCCATACCTATATACTCTTAAGTGCATTATAATCCTCGCAGTTAATGCTAACTTTGGTTTGGCTTTTACAAAACATGTTGTGTAAGGTGTCAAACACTTTGGAATACACCCCGCCAGTTCTGGAGGCGGGGGTAGCATTCCACCCTTCTAGAGGAAGAAATGTACATACATGTAAACCCGGTTAAAGTTAAACAGAGCCCCAGCATCACAAAATGGATGCTGCTGCCACAGACACGAGTCTGCCCTCCTGCTGCTGGACGGAACTCCGGCAGGGGAGGCCTGGACAATAGGTTTCCTGTCCAGGGAGGTGCTGGCACCTCCCCAGACAGGTTTTAGTGTATTGTGGCAGGGTGGGTTGCATTCAGTGAATGCTTTTCAGACACTGCCTGGGGCACACAAGGTGCTACATGCATTTCCCAGTTCAAACTGGTTGCTGGGGCACCCAGCCCCAGCTCTGGTGCGAAACTGGACAATGGGGAAGGGGTGTAACCACCCCCTCCCCAGTTCCACCCATAGGTGGGTCCTTAGAGTTAGTCCAACCCCTAAACTTAGTAGAAGTGTAGGAACCCAGTCACTAGGACTTTAGATTACCCTGGACGAAACTCTGCAACATATATCTTGGACCTTCGACATTCCATATCGACTGGAAGACGGAAGAAATCTCCCTTGTGGTCAAGGAGTGACCACCCTGTTCAAACAGGCACTAAAAGCATATTTGCCGGTCTGCATTTTCAAGGCTCCCGCTGGATCCCGAAGAATCTGCGACACAGGACACAGACTTCCAGACACCTCTGAAGCGGAGGTGAGATCACAGCAAAGCTGAGACCTGTAGCTGACACGAGAGACTTGGTACCGGAACTCCTGGACATCCTGCATTTTTTCAACTGCACCTACTTCCCGAGGTATCCCGAAGTTGTGCATTGGGGTATTTGAAGCCCCTGCTCCGAGCACCTTTTGCACCGAAGTACAGAGGCCAGCACCCCACAAGTGACCCGTGAGTCCCCTTTCTTCACCGAAGCTTGAGGCTCCTTCACGGTTCCTAGTCCGTTGGCTAGTGAGCCCCCACGAAGGCCAATCCTTCGTTTCTTGAGCTTTCCTGGTTGCTCCAGATGTGCTTTGACTCCCCACCAAAGGAGGAGTCCCCCAGACCTTGCTGGTCTGAACCAAAGCCAATCTTGTCATCTTGCGTGGGTTGCTGTTGCGAGGCTTGTTGGGTCCAATCCGGATTCTGACGCTGCAGCACTCGACATCCTTCATGAGACAGCTCTAATCCAGCTCCTGGTCATCGTGGACGTCTCCTGGTCCTCGTGGCTGAAGAGTCAAGCTTCACCTCTTTCACCTGAAAACACCCGACATTGGTTGGCATCTTCCTGTCGCCATCTTGGTCACTGGCTAGTGACACAGACTCTGTCCCCTCTGCTTTCAGGTTCTTCACATGTCCGATCCACCCGGACACTTTTCCTCTGGTGGCCTTCAGCATTTCTTTGCAGCTCTCGATTGGAATCGACGACGAAACCCAACACCAAAAGACACCTATGCACCAGGCTTCCATGGGTGAGGTAACTCAAGTACTCTGGTGCTACCCTGGGTCTTGACTCTCGATATGTCCTAGTCTAAAAGGGGGTTGCATCATAGTTGACCTCTAAGTGCCCTTAATCTTTAAAATTGTAACTTGTTCGTTCTCCATAGAAAGTCAATCATGATCCGCGGCTGTGTTTAGACACTGCATGCGTCCCCAGTGGGCCTCCTGCGTCCCTACCTTGGGTGGTTCCTGGTAGCCCCAGCGGTTCTACAGGCCATAGGCCTGCTTTCCAACCCTCACGTGGTTCTTATACCACTATTTTAGTATATGTTTTGTGAAGCCCCTAGGGCATAACGTATACTGTGCAACTTATTGTATGCTAATTAAGTTTGTTGTATTGTACTTTTACCTCTGACCTCATAAAAAGTCCAGAGGGGTTGTATTTAGATTAAATACATATATATTTGATATATACCTTGTGTGGTGTGCTTTCATTTGACCATTCAAGAGATTATACCTGGTAAAACAACTTGCTTAACTCGCCTCTAAGTCTTAGACTGAAGGCAGCTCTCCACAGCTACCACTAGGCTAGCTTTCTATAAAGGTTGACTTTAAACCTACCATCAATAAGGATCGTTTGGACTGGTGCAAGGAACCCACTAGAATAGTGGACATCATATGCCAGGCCAACTCCTCACATCCCTAATGTATGGAGGGGGAGAGCAGTAAACAAAATCTCTACATAATCAAATGCAACTCAAATAGGATGGAAGGAAAGACTTTTCTCATCAGGAAAATGTTTTATTTCAGTGTTCATGCAACTGATGGCATACACTACAGTGTTCTTTAAATCAGAGTTAATTCAACGCGGCATTCAGTGTATGAAATAATCACAAACGTGTATATCAAATGCAATTAAAACGTGCTGGAAAGAAAGATTCCTTCAGTCATGAAAATATTTTGTTTCACTATTCGTGAAACTTACAGTCGCCGTTCATTTAAGGTCTTTTAAAGTCTAGCAGAATCATAAAAATGTGGCATATTTTGTTAGAACTCGAGCCCCTAAATTTTTAAACACCATCTAGGGGGATAATTGGACATGCAACGTACAACAGTGTTCTTTCTGCTGCGAATGAGGTGCTTCTGTAAATGAAATGCATGATAATCTATACAGTGAACTCCAAAAGGTTTTAAAACAAAGCTGGGATACACAGAGGAAGAGGCACCTCTTCGGTTGCAACTAATTTGTAAATAAATGCGTATGTTTGTGAATACAACAAACTATTTTACTGGAGAGTGGGGGGTAAAGTAATGTGTTAATGTAATCCAGCACCTGTAAATCAATACAACATAAAATAATTCACTGTAAGTGAACACTGTCTTGAAGGGTTTTCTGAATAGGCAGATGTATTTTTTAATTTAAAAAAACGCTGCCTTTTCTATAGCGTTTGCATCCCCTGTGAGTCATTAACTATGCGAGTTATAATGCCAAGTAACAGAACGTGATTCAAACCAGCATTTCAATGCCAAATAATTTGATCATCCGTTTTTGCGAAATGCAAATGCCCTTGAGCATATACGTCCAAATCCAAGCTAGCACAGAGTTGTTGATTAATGGGGGCGGGGGGGGGGGGGGGGGGGGGGGAAACGGTACTGGCTTGGGGCGTCACCCGAGACGGGCCCCCTGGCAGCTACATATGCAGTGTACACGAGACCTCTCCACTCTCTCCCCTTCAGAACCCCTCGTAAGAAGTTGACATACCGGTAAATGCATTAAATAGTCAACAAGAAAGTTCAGACTGCAAATACTGTGCTAAGGGGCAACCTCATGCTTTCTATACACCCCAACAGAGCTTTAAATTGGCAGATACTGCCATGAGTAACTGCACTTCTGTCACTTAAAAAGGGAATGTACCTGCAGCTCTCGGCATTACTAAAATAATATTTAAAGGGAGAGTACCAGAACTACGCAGGAGCAAACAGGTACTCTAAAGAGTGAGTATGTACACTTCAATATATCCATTTAAAACACTACTCTTCAAAGATCTCTATAGCCTACCAGGATGTGTAACTCAGTCAGACTGATTCTTCACATTGGCAAAAGATTTCAAGACACCTCTCTCTCTTGCTCCCTCATTTCTACAAGCTGGCCTGTAGCCTTAAACTGAATTACCAGTGTGCACTATGTTCTATTGTCTCCATCTTAACTCCTGGCCTTTTCTTTCACTCTCACCAGCCCGCTCCTGTTCGTGGAATTAAATGGCTTCGGGATGTATAAAGTCCTAAAAAAAATAATCCATCTAACATATTTGTGTGCAACTGAAAAATTTAGAACATGCAATAATAATGTTACAAAAAGCCCTTAGAATAATAAAGCAATTAAACTTTCCGAAAAGACATTGTGAATAATTTCAATTACCCAGCAAAAAAGACGAAAAAAAAAAGCAGTGCAGAGGTTTGCATTAAAGAAATAGAAATGGTTCTCCCCTGCACGGGTCATTGTAAAGTAACTCAGTACAAACATGTTTGCCTGCGAAAGGCCCCTCTCAGCTTGTCCCTCTCAAAACCCTTGAAAATATAGGTAAGGGACAAAGAAATCGAAGGACGATGACCATAGTTTTTAAAACATACATTCCCACGGGAAACCATTTCATTATATAGTCATTTGCAACAAGTGGCTCGTTTGCCCAAATACATTCAGCTGGAATCTCTTTTAAACCAGAAACTCTTTGTTTTATTTTCCCCTGAAAATTGAATAATTACGTTGTATTACTATATTTGTATATAAAATAATGGCGTTTCCATTTATGAAAAGTACAGCTGATACTGAACAATGACACACAAAGCTTAAAAGCGAATTACTGTAACACCATCCAAAAAGGGGAAGTGTTTTCATTAGTGGTGTGCTCATAACATCTACAATGCCATCGGAGTCCACACACACCAGGGTCCTGCCATTTCCCACTTCACAAGGAGCTCAAAAACAATTTCTTAAAGCAACATTTGGTGATAGTTTCCACCCAGACCATGAATCAATCCTGGAGAGTTATTTTCACTCTACCCACACACAGCTCTGCAGCACCCCTCACTGCCCTGATCCTCCCGGAACTCTCACCCTAGCACTGTCACCCAACTATTGTTGCCCTCCATCATAAGTGTCGGTATGCTCCTGTCACTTCTCTTTTCATTAGCAACCCGCTTTGTAACAACCCCATAACGTGTAACACTTTGTTCCCTTGCAGCTAGGTACATACACTTCTATTTTCACGATTTAAGTCAGATCCAAACAAGATTTAAGTAGATGTTTATTGCACTGGAACATGAATCTAACATGAACCGCTTCAGACAGTCCAAAACCGCAATCCTTTTCCCAAAAATCCTTATTTCTAACAAACAATGCTCACCAATGCCTCAGATCTGTTGACACATCAGTTTGTGTTTGAGTCAAACTGGGAGGTAAGCAGTGAGCGGTAAAGTTACAGTCTGGGAGAAGTACATCAACTGCAGGTTAGTTCAACATGTCATAGACTACCACCATGTGTCGCAGGCCAGGAGCGCTGGAGTAGGTGAGGATGTTGTTGTTAATATACGGTGACATGTATTTTCTATGCACTCTTATTTTTATTATGTAGTAAATGGGCAGCCTAAGCAAAATATCGTCATTTGGGGGGGATTTAACTTTGAGTTAGAGGTGCTCTGTAACTGTTGGAACAGCGTATTAAAATTACATTTATGAGTTTAGTCGCCAAGGTGGGCTGGAAGTCTTCAACACTGCTGTAAAGCCCACCTGCGCAGCACTAGCGAGGATGGAGTTTGTCTGCTGCACCTGACACTGCCTTGACAAGCAATGGCCAGCAGGGGACCGGACAATGGTCGCTGTACCCCTCCCGCTCTTACCGTTATCGTTGTCGCTCCCGGGACTTGGCTGGTTGGGTACGCGGGCTCGTCCCGCCTGGGAGGCGCTCTGTCCGGGATACATGAGTGCGGAGCCCGGCCAGGCGGTGGGAAGCCGATGCTGAGCTCTGCCGACTTCGTCCCGCCTGAGCTCAGCCCCACCTCCTCCTGCCCTCACCCCGGGCGCTGACCACGGCCCGCCCACAGAGAGAGACCGGGAGCTGGGAATTCCGACTTCCGGGCTGTGACGTCACAGCGCTGGCTCGAGCGGACGGCGAAGGGTGCACGGCACCTACACAGCTCAAGTGGCTCCTGAGCCCACCTGTCCAGTGTGTGTCGTCTCGCGTTGCTGCCCTCGGAGAGCCAAAAAAGTTTCAGTTCCGCATAGGACGTGGGGGTGGACTGCAGGCTCACTTCCAGGTTGCAGCTTCCAGCAGCACCTGAGTCACTTCCAGCATCCGGCAGTGTATGCAACCTGCATACCTGTTGCTTCTTGCACATACACGCCTCGCCTCAGTACTGATAGATAGTGCGAGACCCTTCCCACCGCCAGGGTTTCTTTCCCCATTCTCCACTATACATACATTACTCGGATGAAAGGGAACTATTATTTATCCCAACTGACAGAATGGATTGTTTTGGATTTTAGACAGTACCTTTACATTTCTTTGGAAAAATACTCCTAAGCGTTTTTGGGCAAGGGCAATAATAACGCTGTCTCTATGGACACCACAGGCTGTCATCAGAGAGCATTTATCCCATCTAGCTGGCTCCTCTTCCATCCAGTGCTGGAATTAATAAAAATTGACTCTGGGAACCCTTAATTAGAGGGTCAAGGTGAGACAGAGGAAAGGGGGTGGAGTCACTAGGGAGGGTATCATGCAAAGCAGATTCCAACAGTTAACTTTTTACATTTATTTTTTTAGAAGTCTGTGACAAAGAAATTGGCAACAAGGACAAAAGTGACACTAAATCTGTTCTAGCTTACTACTGGTCACAAAGAGGGTACATTTCTTACATGGTTAAGGAATCTTCTGCACAGTGCTTGAAATCGAAATACAGAAGTGCAGTTTACTTCACCTTTCCTCCAAACCTATTCTATTTTCAGTGGCGGCCCGTGAATATAGGGGCAGGAGAAGGGGGACACGACAGACGATGGAATAAGAAAAAATAAATTAATTCTATTCTGTCGTCTGTCAACATCCTGTCTCGCCACACTGCGCTTACCTGCATGGAATGCTGCTGGCTATTGGATCTTTTTATAGCACTTGCCATTAAAATTATACTTTCTGGTTGGAAAGATGTGTCTAAGTTGTCTATATCAAAAACAACAATTGATAGACTGAATGCAGAACAATGTCATGCATTCACCCCAGTACAGAGATCTGGGCCTAAATCCATCGTTTTTTTTTGCTCCTCATGCCATTCCATCTTGAATCCAGCCATATGCAAATCAGTCTTGACCCTGCGTCCAAAGGGAACAGTCCAGCCTGAACTGCCAGGCCAGGTCCTCCCTGGACTGGAAACAAGCATCCTAGGACCGATTTCAGCTTTACTTGATTGTTGGGTTCTGTGCTCTTGTCTGCAACACTAACTCCCCGATAAGCCTTGGACTGCTCACTATCACTACCATGAGAAGCAGATGCAGCATGGGTTGTACTTAGCCTAATTTGCAGAGCCATAGTAGGACAGACCCCAGAACACAAGAGACAAACAACAACAACCACCTCGGTTGGGTCCCAGTAGCCCTCTATGCCCTTTGACCTGAATGGGGTCTGGTAGCGTTTTTCTCAGTTCTTACACTGGCTCCCAGCCAACTCACTGGATAGAGGAATAAAATAGATTGTTGTTAAAAAAAGATCTAAAAAATCTGGAAAGACAGTGATCCAGCGGGTTACCAGCAACAGGTAATCTAAAACCACATACTCACCTGGGCCCATAAATTCATTCACAACACACTGGCAATTACCGCTGGGGTCACGTTTTGTATTCTCTAGATTAGGTATTCTATAGTCTAGTCCCTAACTAATCTTTCACTGATCAAAAAGTTCTTTTCTCTGGTCAATGGACCATTAGTTGAACTAGTTGATGGTGAAATGATATAAGATTTCAATATACTTACACATTGGAAATGATCACTGAGTCTGGATGAATTTTATAGTTTTATCTCAAATTAATTCATGTGAAGCACTTACACAGAACAGAACAAACTCAGTTTCTCACAAGAAGGAAGATTCAAATAATCAATCAAAATGCCTTCATTTATACTTTGCAATGACACTGCATGAAAGGGAGAGGCTGGAGAGAAAAGCACACAAGCAGGTACACAGATATATTTATAGTTACCTAGAATGGTGTGAAAACAAACTCCCAGCCCTAGGAATTGGTAAGGGTCCCCCAGGAAAGATCTGGCGAACAAAGGCTTCAGGACAGGAATTAGGACAGTAAGCAGGACAGGACAGACAACCTCTCTATCACTGACGTTTATGTAGCACCCCTCTCTGACACTCTCTTCCTCCTCGAGATACTTCAGCGATCTTCTAAATTAATTTGCTTAAGATAATTGGTTCAGCAATTCGATTCTTCTTCTGCATCCCTCGTCACTCCGACAGCATCCCGATCTCATGCTTCAGCATCTCCGTCTGGAACTTCTAACTAACTAAACTACTTCAGTTATACCTTTCTGTATGCTAGTACCACCCCTTAATGTTTCAAACTAATGAAAATACTAACTCTGATTGGACAGGCAAAGGGAGGTGATCATCACACCATGCTTACATATTACTCTATTCAGTTAGCCCTTTGTTAATAAACCCATCCCCGTAATTCTTTATTCAAACTTTATTTCCCACCCGCATTCACAATTTAATTTTCACAAATTATAAAAAGTCTGCAGGTTCCCATCCACTTCAGTAGACTGTCGTTCCAGTTCTCAGGAAAGTATCCATCAGCAACCTTGGACGATGTTCAAGTTTACATTGCGTCTTCCAGATTGGTTGCACTACGAATGTGCGGTAGAACGAGAGGGAATAGACTGTGGTTCGTATTTCTGGGCCCATAATAAGCACTATTGAAAGAGTCAAAAAGACAAACGTTAAAATAAAAAATAAATGGTTTCACTGTATACCACCTATCTCTACTCTAATCCCATTTACTTATTATTACTCTCTCCGCATTAGCATTAGTAAAATAGCTGGGTTTAGTCTTTCAACAAGCAGGTGGCAAGCATGTGAGTTTCAGGCAGCCATTTTATTAGCTACTGCGCAAGTGCAGAAAATTCCCTCCAAGCAAAAGATATGTCATACTACGTAGATGCAGTAGACGCATGCATACTAAAGATTTTCGGTTAGCAGCCATTTTTAGAATCACACTTGAGTTACTGGTTATTAAGACACATAGGCAAGCTTAATTTTTACTCATAAATGTTGTGTAGTTCATATTATTTCACAATACAAGTTTAGTACGGGGTTAGAGGTTACATGAGAAGATTGTTTCCAAGCAAGTCTCTTTTTCACAAGTCCTTGTTTCCATCAACAGGATTAACAAGGAGAAAAGGACATCTCAGAATTGAAGAAATTGTTGGCTATTGATTCAAGCTAACCTGGCTGATGAGGGATTTTACCGCCAAACCGGTCCCAGGATGCTCGTTGCTAGTCCAGGGAAGACCTGGCTTGGCAGTTTGGGCTGGATTGTTCACATGAAGCACAGAGTCAAGACTGATTTGCATATGACTGGGTCTGAACTGGGGTGGCGAAGTGAGCTACAGAACGATGATGGATTCAACCCAGATATGTGACTGGTGGTGAGTGTCTGAAACATTTTGGGCGCTCCGTCCATCGTCTCTTTGTGTTTGCTAAGTTGTCTATATCAGCATGGTGGAATTTGATTTGTGATGAACATAGAATAGCCTTTATTATCAGTATGTCAGAAAATTAAATCTGATATGTATTGGCCACCTATTACTTCTAATGTCTTTTCTCACTTACCTTCCTCTTAAATATCATTCTCATCTTATTTTCTATTCTCTCTATATCCTTTCCTTTCTCCTCTGTCTCTTTCTTCATGTCTCCCTCCATATTTCTTTCCTCTTTTCTTTTTCCTTTCGCCTTTTCTATAATTCTCTCCACCTATTTCTCTAAGTTTCTTTTCTATTTTGCTATACAAGATATTTCATTTTTGTATTCATAGATTTGTATTATATTTTTATACTTAGTAATCCTACTATTATATGACTTTAATTGTTAATATATGTATCTTTTTACCTTTTGTGTATTACTAACATTGATCTTATTCTTTTGAATCTTCAATACAAAACAAGTTTCCCATGTCCATGCATGATGTGATGCTCCAGCTCAGTTTTTTCTTTTAATTCTGGGGCTTGAGTCCTGTTTTATAATTGAATACACAAGAATACACCTCCCAGAATTCAAAGTAAAAACCTGTCCCATAGCAGCTTATCACACTTGGCCCAGGGAAGCTTGGGAGGACTGCTTGTCCCTGTTTGCTGCTGAGGTGTCCTGGTACTCTACTATTAAAAGCATTAGAGTAGTGCTGAGAAGTTCAGCTGCCATGCCTTCCAAAATAAAGAAGTGCAGGCACTGAGTATCTGATAGTACTTACCTGTTGTGGGCTTTTGGTCGGGTTCTCAAACAAATTCGCGGACAAGGGAGCTCTAGGTAACGAGGGTTTTATTGATTTGTATAGTCTTCTCTTTTGTACAGGCACTCTGTAGAACGGTAACGGGTTCTCGACGACCTCTGCCACTTGTTTTGCTGCTCCCAATCGCCGAATCTCCCGATGCCTCCTGGGGGTTGTAGGCCTTGCTTCCGCCGTTTTCGCCTCTCGTCAGTGATGCCACCAAAACAGAAAGAAACCAATATTAGGCTATGTTTTCCGGTGCCTAATCAGGGTAGGGAAGTGAGGGATCACACGTGCTCTTCAGTATTAGGGTGCCGGTAACGTGAAGGAAGGGTAACGGTGCACAGAAGATCGGTTGCTAGTGTTACGGTGGTTTACCCCGTGAACCTTGACCGTACCTGCTCTAGCCACACTTCGTGTGAAGTGTGGCTGGGCGATGCGCCTTCCCGTTGGCCTCCCGGCTTGTCGCGGTCGTCTCTGTTCTTTCGTCCCTTGGCTTCCCAGGTCCGTGTTCCGCTGTCTCCCTTGACACCTGCCTCCGTCCTCCGTTGTTCTTCTACCGCCTCCTCCTTCCGATGTTCCACGCTCCACTCCTCACCCGATCTCCTCCTCTGCTCACCGCTCTCCTCCAGCCGATGTTCCTCGCTTGTCTCCTCTCCCGTCCTCCTACTCTGCTCACCCGCCTCCTCCTCGATCGCAATCTTCGTTTCTCCGTCTTCCGTCCTCCTCCACTCCGCTCCTCTCTCACGCCACCACTCTCCACTCCCTCCGGGTGTAAAACACACCTGAGTCCGGGTCGGGCGTTCCTTTACCTCCAGCTGGTGGGCGGGTTCAGGGTCCAGCTCCGCCCGGTTAAAGAAACACAGTTCCTCCGGGACCTGTGAGGGATTGAGCCAGTCGTCTGCTGTTTTCCAGGTATCCGTGTGCTGTGCAAAAAGAGGGGACACAGGTAAAGGTAAGCCAGGAGGGCCCGAGTCCGGGTCCTCCTCGTCACATCCCTCCCCCCTACGATTCTCCCGATCGGGGAGAGGATAACGGGATAAATAGTCCGCGTTGGCATTGTCCTTCCCTTTACGGTGACGGACCTGGAACCGAAATGGTTGCAGGGCCAGGAACCACCTCAGGACCCTCGGGTTGTTCGAGAAATTCCGGCTCATCCATGTGAGCGGGGCGTGGTCAGTATACAGGATGAATGAATGCCCCTCCAGGTAATATCGTAACTTATCAACAGCCCACCTGATCGCAAGACATTCTTTCTCAATGGTAGGGTATTTCACCTCCCTCGGGAACAGTTTGCGACTGATATATAATATGGGTCGCTCTATTCCGGCTTCAGTCTCCTGTGACAACACCGCCCCGATACCAAAATCGGATGCGTCGGTGTGCAGGATAAACGTTTTTCTGAAGTCCGGGGAGGTAAGGACGGGGCTCGTTGTGATGGCGCGTTTCAGGGTTTGAAAGGCGTTCCACATAGCGGGGGTTGGATTGTGTAGGACCTGACTTTTGGTGTGGTTCTTCAGGGTGTCTGTTAAGGGGGCAGCTATGTCAGAAAAGGAGGGGATAAACCTCCTATAATATCCTACCAGCCCGAGAAAGGCCCTCATTTCCTTCTGACTGGTGGGAAAAGGGGTGTCTGCAATCGCCCTGACCTTCTCTATTTGGGGCTCGATGACCCCATGCCCCAGGACGTACCCCAAATACTTGACTTTCTGGAAGCCCACTCGGGATTTTTTTGAGTTGATGTGAAGCCCTGCTTCCATCAGCTGCTGGAGTATGTTATGTAGATGCCTCAGGTGTTCTTCCCAAGAGGGGCTGAAGATAATGATGTTGTCCAGGTAGGCCGAGCTGTAGTCTTGATGCTCTCTTAGGACTTCATTCATGAGCCTCTGGAAGGTGGCCGGAGCACCATGTAGGCCGAATGGAAGCACGTTGAACTCGTAGAGTCCGTCCGGGGTGGCGAAGGTCGTTTTTTTCCGGTCCTCCTCCCTCAGAGGGACCTGCCAGTAACCCTTAGTTAGGTCGAGGGTACTGATGTATTTCGCGTTCCCCAGTTTCTCGATCAGCTCATCTATGCGGGGTATGGGATAGGCGTCAAATGATGATACCGCGTTCAAAGCTCTAAAGTCCATGCAGAACCTGCTGCTACCGTCTGGCTTGGGCACCATCACGATGGGCGAGGACCATTCACTACGGGAGGGGCGTATAACCCCTAACTTCAACATCTCTTTTACTTCGTTGCTTATGGCGTTTCTTTTAGCTGCTGGTATTCTGAAGGGTCTTTGCTTCACTGTAACCCCCTCTGGGGTTTCTATCCGGTGTTCTGTTAATGTCGTTGTCCCTGGGAGGTTGGAGAAGATCTGCTTGAAGGGACGAAGGGTTTTCTGTAGTCCATCTTGTTCGATGTCATATAATTCATTGTTTACTACTAGTTCACCCAGTGTGGTTCTTCGGTCGGTTTCATCCGTGGTTGTCAATACTGATGCCAGAGGGGGTTGGCCCAACCACTTTTTAAGAAGGTTGATGTGAAAAACCTGGGTCTTCTTCCTGCTCAATTGTAGCCGATATGTCGTTTTTCCAATAGTCTCTACGACTCTGAATGGTCCCTGCCATTCGTTTTGGAATTTTTTTGTAGTAGAAGGAAACAACACCAACGCCCAGTCATCAACCAAGAGGTGTCGCCACTTCTTTCCTTTGTTGTATTGAGCTTGTTGTTTCTGTTGACTTGATTCCAGCTGAGTAAAGGCCAACTCTCGTATCTTTCCAAGTTTATTTTTCAAGTTCTGACTGTATTCTAACAATGTTCTGGTGTCACCAACACTCTCGTTCTCCCATACCTCTTTGGTCATATCCAGCAGGCTGCGTGGTTGGCGTCCATACAACATCTCAAAGGATGAGCAGCCTAAACTGCTCTGGGTTTGGCCTCTAATGACATATAACACCAAAGGCAGCAGGAGGTCCCATTCACTTCCATTAACCGTGAGCATCTTTTTTAATACTGCTTTCAGGGTCCCATTGTACCTCTCCACCAGTCCGTCTGTCTGGGGGTGATACACCGACGTCCGGATCTGGTGAAGGTTCAGAAGCTGACATACTTCCTTCATGACTCTGGACATGAACGGTGTGCCCTGATCCGTTAGGACCTCTTTAGGAAACCCCACCCTGGAGAATAATTCCATAAACTTCTCCGCAATGTTTTTCGAGGTGGGGGTTTTCAGGGGAAACGCTTCAGGGAATCGTGCGGCGTAATCCACAATCACTAGTGCGTATTGATGTCCTTTCCGGGTTTTGGGTAGTGGCCTGATGAGATCCATCCCGACCCTCTCAAAAGGGGTTCCAATGATGGGGAGGGGTTGTAGGGGCACTGCTGCGGGTCTGTGGGTGTTTTTCCGCTGGCAAATGTCACACGTCTGGCAGTGGGCTTTTATATCTTGATACACACCTGGCCAGTAGAAGCTGCGGAGCACATTTTGGGTTGTTTTCTCACTGCCGGTGTGTCCTGCCAGTAAATGAGCATGGGCATAGAACATAATCTGTTCACGAAAACATGTTGGTACCAAAAGCTGCAGCGGGTCCTCGGCTTTAGCTTGTCGATACAAGAGGTCATCCTTTATCAGAAACCTGGGAAATCTCAAGAGGGGGCCATCTTGTTCAGCGTGGGCCTGCTCCCAAGCGTTGAACAGATTGGAATCATTAGCTTGTGCGAACTTGAAGCTCCTGTCTCCCTCCCATGGATCTGTGGACAGTAGGGCAGGGACGGTGGGGTTACTCGGGGTTTTGTTCTTCAAGAGTTGTCCCTCAAATAGGTCCAGGAAATGGGGGTTATCAGTACCCAGTATGAGCGGTTCAGGAAGGGAACCCATCACCCCCACTTTCACCACCAATGAGTTACGGCCCTCTATGCCAATGGGGACATATGCCACCGGATACCCCTTCACATCCCCATGGACACATTTAATAAACACTAGGTCATTGGGCATTACCTGGGGAGGCAAGACATACTCATCCCGCATTACCGACTGTTTACACCCTGATTCCAACAGGGCCCTGATCACAGCCCCATTGACTTCAACACTCACGTGATAGGCGCCTCCCAGTTCGGCGGAATACAGGACAGCCTTCGGCATGTACCCGACTTCCATGGGTTCTTCGTTGTTGCGTTTTTGTGGGCAGAAGCGTGCGATGTGGCCCCAGGCGCCACAATCGAAACATTGAGGTCCTCGGAACGGGGGGCCATCTGGACTAATGAAGCGTGGTGTTGGGAGCCCGGGAGGGGCTCTGGGTCTGCGTTCCGGTCTTGGGGGGACTTTGTTTGTTTTTTCGGGTTCACTGGGGTGCAGGCGTGGCTGAGCCCGGACGAATGTAGCTGCCATCTCCATGGCTTGCTTGGTTGACAGGTTGGAGTGCTGCCGTAACCACCGCTGTGTCCCATATGGCAGCGCCTCAAGGAATTGCTCCAGATAGATTTTATCCATGATGTCCTCTTTGGAACTGGTTGTAGGGGTTAACCATTTATCCGCCGCTGCCTTCAATTGGAAGAACAAGGTTTTAGGGTTGTCCCCCGCCTGACCCCTTTCTTTGCGGAACCGGACGCGGTAGGCTTCCGCATCCAAACCGAGGTGGTCCAATATGATAGCTTTGATCTGTCCATAGGGAGTCTGTCCACCGCTATTGGCCACCTGATAGGCGGCCTGGGCTTCTCCTGTTAATAGGGGTGCTAGAAAGAAGGGCCACTTTTCTAACGGCCATCCACATGCCAGGGCCACCCTTTCAAAATTCAGCAGGAAGGCGTCCGGATCCTAACCAGAGATGTACTTTTGTAGGGATATGCCGGCCGGTGTAGGTGGTGGCCGGGTCTCACGTACGGGGTTACTAGCTGGATCGGTGGGTTGATGTAACACCTCTAGTTGTGTCACCACCGTGTTGCGGAATGTATCCCGGTCTAGTTGGGCGGATGCGAGCTGTTGCTCCACAGCCCACCCCAGCTGTTCCTGTCCTTTCACCAATGCTTGCAATAATTCGTCCATCTTAGTGTCCTGGATGGTTGCCTCTATGCCCGCATTCTCCACCACTTGTGGGCTTTTGGTCGGGTTCTCAAACAAATTCGCGGACAAGGGAGCTCTAGGTAACGAGGGTTTTATTGATTTGTATAGTCTTCTCTTTTGTACAGGCACTCTGTAGAACGGTAACGGGTTCTCGACGTCCTCTGCCACTTGTTTTGCTGCTCCCAATCGCCGAATCTCCCGATGCCTCCTGGGGGTTGTAGGCCTTGCTTCCGCCGTTTTCGCCTCTCGTCAGTGATGCCACCAAAACAGAAAGAAACCAATATTAGGCTATGTTTTCCGGTGCCTAATCAGGGTAGGGAAGTGAGGGATCACACTTGCTCTTCAGTATTAGGGTGCCGGTAACGTGAAGGAAGGGTAACGGTGCACAGAAGATCGGTTGCTAGTGTTACGTGGTTTACCCCACTTACGGCCCGCCCACCCCGTGAACCTTGACCGTACCTGCTCTAGCCACACTAAGTGTGAAGTGTGGCTGGGCGATGCGCCTTCCCGTTGGCCTCCCGGCTTGTCGCGGTCGTCTCTGTTCTTTCATCCCTCGGCTTCCCAGGTCCGTGTTCCGCTGTCTCCCTTGACACCTGCCTCCGTCCTCCGTTGTTCTTCTACCGCCTCCTCCTTCCGATGTTCCACGCTCCACTCCTCACCCGATCTCCTCCTCTGCTCACCGGTCTCCTCCAGCCGATGTTCCTCGCTTGTCTCCTCTCCCGTCCTCCTCCTCTGCTCACCCGCCTCCTCCTCGATCGCAATCTTCGTTTCTCCGTCTTCCGTCCTCCTCCACTCCGCTCCTCTCTCACGCCACCACTCTCCACTCCCTCCGGATGTAAAACCACCTGAGTCCGAGTCGGGCGTTCCTTTACCTCCAGCTGGTGGGCGGGTTCAGGGTCCAGCTCCGCCCAGTTAAAGAAACACGGTTCCTCCGGGACCTGTGAGGGAATGAGCCAGTCGTCTGCTGTTTTCCAGGTATCCGTGTGCTGTGCAAAAAGAGGGGACACAGGTAAAGGTAAGCCAGGAGGGCCCGAGTCCGGGTCCTCCTCGTCACACCTGTTTAAAGCACATTTGTGTGCCCAGCAAATTTCAAGGGCTTACAATAGAAGTAAGATAATACTGGTGGCTAATGCAGTTCTAGTAGAGGCTTGACTTTTGTCCAGTCATAGTTTTGACTCAAAGTAGCAAAGAGAGTTAATGTGTCTGTTGCTGTCTGTTACAAAGCACATTGTGTAACATGAAGATCGCAGATTTGTATTTTTTTGTAGAAAGGTAAGAAGGTTACTGCTTATGGCACAGATCCCTTTGTGCCTTCCACTTCATAAAGTGCAATCCTAATATAGCACCGTGAGCTATGAACTGGCATCAAATTGCAAGCTGTAAGCCAAGGGTTTAAATCTTTTTGTAAAACTTGCAAAAACTGATGCAAAATAATGCATTCTTCTCACAGTTCTTTAATTCTTTTATTGCTGTATGCTTTCTTCTTATTATCCTCTTTCTTCCACTTCCCCTTTATTCCACCCTTCTTTTTTCTTCCTTTACTTTCATTTGTTAATTATTTCTCTTCTTTCCTTCCATTGCTTTTTCGTCTCTCATTTCTTCTTTCCATAATTGCACTAAATATTTATTCTCTCCTTAATTCTTTCCTTCCTTCCATTTTTCTTTTTATTTATTTGTTCCTTCCATCTTTTCTTCTTTGATCTTTCTTTGCATTCTTCATTTTTAGGTTTCGACTTTTGGCGAGGGGCGAAGCCCCTCCCAGTCGAAATCTTTTGTTTTCAGTAGTGAGGTTAGAACCGCCTCTGTTTCCAATTGGCTAGCTCCATAAATGGAGGCTAGCCATTGGGAGACAGAGGCTGTCAATCGCGCTTTCTCTCGAAAACGCGATTCGGGGGCGTTTCTGGTGCTTTTTTTAAGCCCCGCCCCTTTGTCCCGGGCCGCGCTGCGATTGGCTGCCGGCCCGGGACACCCCCGTGACGTCATTCCCGGGCCGCGCTGTGATTGGCTGGCCGGCCCGGGACCTGACTTGTTTACGTTTCTTTACACGAGTTCGTGGTTTCCTTTAAACAGTTTTCCGTGTGCCCTGCGTCTGCCGGCGCTTACTCACGTCGTAAGCGCCTTTCTCACAGCAGAGACCTCGGCTACGAGCCCGGCAGGCTGAGAGGCAAGCGGATCCCGCGAGCGCGTGGGACAGTGTCGCCCCTCCACCCTCCCGTCCCGCCGGCTCTCGCGCCCGCCCTGCGCACACCTCCTCATCCATAATTGATGCCCGCTTTGGGCAGATGCTGCGGGGCCGGGGACTGGAGCATCTGCTAAGTTTATGGAGGAGAGCGGGAGCAGGATGGTGCAGCAGGTATTTCACTTTCTTTTCCGCTCGGCGCTGGTGTTGCGTCACAGGGAGGGCACTGCGGGTGTTAATCTGTCCCGCGCCGCGCGAGCCTCTCGCGAGCCCCTGCTGCCCAAGTCATTCAGCAGGCACCTTCCCCGCCCCCCGCAGTGCGTGGTATCTGGAGCGGAGACACCCGCCAGCAGCAGGTTAACGGCAGCAGCATGTGCGCACTTCATTTCTGCGGCTTTGTGTTCCTGCCCCGAGGAAAGAGATGGCTTAGCTTTTTTTAACTACAGTAGATGCGGCTTCATTTCGCAAACGTTATGCCACTTGAGTGGTAAAAAAAAAGAAACAAAATACCGCTATTTCAAATGTTGGCAGGTGTAGTTGTGACGTTAAATGGGAGCTGTGTTGATGTGTGTGACTGTATTTGTATCAATACATCTGTCTATCATTCCATGTTTGCTTTGAGTAAAAGACAGCATGTTTCTGTTTACCAATCTGTGTACTAGTGTGTCTGTGTTTTGTTTATCTATCTATCTATCTATCTATCTATCTATCTATCTATCTATCTATCTATCTATCTATCTATCTATCTATCTATATCTATCTGCATGTTCATTCCACACATCCTCAATAGAGATGCACACGCTGTGCTGATTCCATTGCTTGCTATGTAAAAACTTCCTTTTGTTTTATGAAAACTGCTGCCACCGTAAACTACGGAGACAGGCACTTACGAGACTTAATGCAGGCTAGAAAATGCACGGCTTCTACTAGTATCGATTTATTTTTGTTCAGAAAACAGTTTTCATCCATAGGGTATGTATGATTTTTCAGGTTCTCCCTTTTATTCTCTACTTTTCTGTTCAGCCACTTCTTCGCGAGCAGTTCCGTGCAATGCCACGTAAGGCATATTTTGGGAGCTGAAATGTGGTTTTCATTAGATTCCAGGCCAGAGCACTGAGCAGAGTCTGACTGCCTGCCATCTTTTGTTCTCCTCACGTCTGCCAGGGATTGCTTTATAAGGGATCCTCATCCTCGCGCCACGTGCAGTCGACAGATCTAATGACCGTTGAAGGGCAGTCTGAAGACGGTGGCCTGTAGGGAGTTCGAATCCCCCAGCCCATACCTGCAGGAACACTGCAGCGCAGTGTTGAAAGTTGCTACTGAGAATTCTTCGAAAAGCCCAGTTCTCTTAATTAAATATTAGCTGTAATTAGCTGTGTGTTTGAATGCAGCAAATATTAATCAGGGTCTCGTGAAACTGCTGTCAGCGTTAATGAGAAACAGTGGGGGTTTGGTAACATCTGTTTTAGCACTCAAGGTAGTAGTAAAGCCTTCTGATGAAATGCACCTGCATAAATGCTGCTCGGGCCCCTTCTGCCCTCCGTGTTCAATTTATGTCTGCTGAGGAGAACGCTGGTCGAATGCAAATCTGGCAGGAGGGCAAAGGTCAAGCTAGGCCAAACCATGGGTGATACTGTAAGTGATGTGACATTACCACATCATTTCTCCCGATCTGAGCTACAAAATTCACCATATTTCTGTTCTTCCCTGCTTGCTTTTTCCAGGTCTTTTCTACCAAAATGCAAGTGGGGAAAACTGCTGCTTGCAGTCATTTTGCAACAGTTATAATCCCTGCTTTGGTGCCAGCTAGCCAATTGCGGTTGATTATGGATTACGGCAGCCTGCAGAACCCGGGTTTAGACAAGGCAGGTGAAAAATAGTCATGAACTAAGTGCGCCCACTGAGCGTGGCCAATCATGCTGAACTAGCAAAATGTAATAAGATATGTAGAATGTGATTTGGGAAGAAATAGACCTACTCATGCCGCACCTTGGACCTCATAATCAGAGGCCTCTACATTTATGTGGGATGAATACCTGTGAATTAAGAGATCTGCTTTGTTGCCAAAATCTCAGTGTGAGAATCCAGGGTAAAATGAGCAATAACCAGGGAATTGGACCCAGAATTACTGATTCCCCTGGTAATTTCTAAGGAGCCCTGATGTAATAGCCCGACCTTTCATCACCTCCAGAATTTCCAAAACCCTCTATAGCGTAACTCCAAGGATGAGAAAAATTGAGGCAGATTTTGTGTGTACTCATAATGAGGGCCCTAATAGTGCTATCACACAGAGCTGAGAATTCTACAAGTTTAGAGTCTATACTTTATAAAGTTATGTAGAGAAGGTTTAAATATTTAGTTGTAATCCACACCATGCTTTGCAAGCTTAACATGGATATGAAATTGGGCTTTCAACTGCATGTCTTATCTTACATCCAATCAGGCCTGCCTACATAACAATGAAGCTGAAATTTTGTTCCTCCATTTCCCACAATTTCAAAAATTCCTGACTGCTTCAAGTACCCCTGGTTGGGAAAAGTCCAAATTAAGGCCAGAACATTCCTAAGGGTAGCATGCCGAGGATGGAATGAACAGCCTGTTCCAGGTATTTGGTCAGTGCACAATCTTCTGTTCAACCCAAAGCTCCACAGCTGCTTTTCAATGAATTTTATCTACCCAAATAGTACGGAATACACAGGGTGTCATGATCTAATAAAAAGTTTTTTATGTTCTTGCTTGACTGTGCAGCTGTTGCCAGACAATTAAGTGAAAATCACAAGGAGTGGGGCTTTGGCTTTTCCAAAGACGAAACCGTTGCATTGTAAATGCTTGTTTTCTTTCTTTCCATTACATTTCTTTCCTTATTTCCATCCTTCTTTTGTGCCTTTTTTCTTCTTGCTTCCTTTTTGCTTTTCATCTTTCACTCCTTATTTGCATTCCATTCACCTTTTTTTCTTCACACTCTCTCACTCCAGTTCCCTCTCACATTTGTTTTACAATTTAAATCATTTTCCTTTCTGTCTGTAACCAATTTTGGCTTCTTTGGCACTTTTGAGCCCCATCCCACAGTTTTGTCTTGGTAATTACTGTTGCAGCAGTGTGAGCCACAGACCAAAGTTAGGAAGGGCCATGACAAACACATTGTTTTCCTTTGGTAATGCCTTATCAGGTAAAGACTCTATAGAGCCTCAGATTTCTTAATTTAGAATTATCCCCAGGCATCAGACTGTATCTGGAATTCTTTTGTGAGCAATACCCCTGCACGCTGATAGGTGGCATTGGTTGGCTGTGTGTTGCGTCATCGGTATCGCCCGCGCCAGAAGTGACATGTGCAGTGCTTACCCAGCGTGGTGATGTTAGTTTCTTATTGCGTATTTCCACAACAAAAGTGCGGCGTCATGAAGAACACTGACCACTGGTGCGTGAAACTAGGGCCCTCAAAAGGGAAACTGCCCTTCACTCTTAATTCATTCACAGAGCGGGGAGGATGGGCGAGTTGGTAAGAAAACTGTGACTAGATAGAGTCTCTTCCAGATAAGGCATTACCAAAGGTAAGTAACTTGTTCATCAGATAGAGACATCTAGCTGTAGATTCCTTACCTTAGAATAGATACTCAAGCAATACCTTCCCGGAGGTGGGACTGAAACACAGATTATATTAAAAAGGTCCTGTAAGACCGAACGGGCAGAATTGCCACCTCAATGGACCTGATTGTCAAGGAACTAGTGCCTTGTATAGTGGAGGAAAGCCCACTTTGCTGTTGACAGATATTTAGGATGGGTACTCCGCAAGCTTGTGCAGGGGTCATAGCCTTGATTCTGATAGAGTGAGCTTGTTAACATTCAGGAGTTTGCTTTTTGGCCCATTCCAGAGCATTATTCCTCGTGAGATAGGCCAAAGCGTAGCAGATTTTATTTTAGAGCATTATTCTTCATGAGATGGTCCATTTTGTAACCACCTTTCCTTCTTTTGGCTTCGACATACCCCACAAAGAGTCCACCAGGAACTCTTGTGCTGTCAAGGTAGAACAACAATGCTCTTTTTGGGTCCAAATTGTAGTGTCGTGTAAGTTTATAAAGGCGGAACCTTTGTAGCTCCTATTGGACTCTGTAGAACTCTGATGTAAGCATGAGAGCGTAGTGAAGTGAATACCGGTTTAGAATGTTTAGTTCACGGTTACATGCAGAACAATAAATACATATTATACAAAACTCCATGCGTGACATAGTCATTGGCGAGTACATGTGCTGGGGAGGATGGTACAGCTGGTGGCCAGAAAGGGGAAAAATAACCCACAGATCATTAGTACTCTCCTAGAGAATTTGCAGTGGTCTAGCAAATTGCTCATAAATGCCACATGTGCCTCCGTTGAAGTGTGGAATCAAAGTTTTTTTCCATGTGGAGTTAAAGCTCTGGCCCAGTTCAGTGTAAAGCATTTGTAGTTTATGATAACTTCACTGAGAAGTCTACACATTGGTGGCCAAGAACCTGCTGGGAAGTCCGCTCAAAGAGGTACTGATCTACTAAGCAACGCAAAGCCATGCATTCATACAGAGTGACAACACTATATGAGGATGCAACCAGGTTTTGAAAGAGCAGGAACGTGCAAAACAGCACTGCAAACAGAAGCGCTGTGAGGCAAAGATCAACCAGGTGTAAGTCAGCACAAAGAGACTCTTAAAGACAAAGTGATACAAGAAACTGTAATTTGTAAAGACCCCAGAGAAAGCACCCGGGTTGTGCTTGCAGTGCCATCCATATTCTAAGCGGCACCCCATCAAAGCTGCTTATTGGGGCTTTGAACAACTCCAAAGGTTTCCAAAATGCAAAAAGCCGAGAGCATCAATCAGAATCGTGACAGATTCTTCTCTAATGGAGACCAAGAGAGGGGTCCCGTTTCCTGTCATTTTCAAAGATGATCCAGAGGCCAGCACTTTGCAAGGCCTCAGAGATGGTTTGCATAAACAAGATCACCAAGTAGTGTTGGACAGAAGTATACTTTCCACGTCAGTAAGTTCCACCAATGGTTCCTATGCTGCCTCCTTCCTAAAACTACTACCGCCTTTTGATACATCCAAAAAGTTGAATATTGGTGACAGATGGACTGTTTGGATACTGTCATTTGACGATTTCATTGATGCTATTAAAGAAGCAAACAACAAGAAGATTGTCAAGTACCTTAAGAAGAAGGTGTAAAAGAAGTCATAAAGAAAATGCAGCGGGCTGATGAAATAACATGCAGTCAAATCAAAGCAGCCTTGAATCTCAAATTCAATCCAATGCTAAATGTATATTACAGAAGGTACATCTTAAGTCAAGAATTACAGAAAGGCAGCAAGAACATCGACAAATTAGTTGAGAGACTGTATACTCTCATCAAACACTGTAAGTTCGATGAATTTAATGATGAGGAAGCTATACGCCTCAGAGTGATTGCCAAAAGCTTGTCAGATTTGTTCAGACAATGAATGCTGAGAGAAACTCTTAGTCTTTGGAGGAAGTTCTCATGGCTGCCAAAGCCAACAAGGATGAGGTAAGAACATCCTGGTACTGATTACCCTCACTGTGTCCCATTTTAACTTTAACTTTTGTGTGGCATGGATTACTGGGTTCCTTTATCTAGCACATACCAGTTCCCCTTTGTTCTAAGTCCAGGGACTCTCTCTACCACTACTTGTGACATATATGATTACTTGTCCTTGGGCATGTAGTTTTACCTGAAGTTAGGGCTCCAGTGAGTGAATTTTTATGTGTATTTGACTCGTGTACCTGTTCACTTTTTCATGTGGTTGTTGTGCACACAGCTGTGGCACACTAATGATGCATCAAGTTTTACTGATGCACATACCTGTTGTTTTTCCTGTCTTTCTGTTCCTAGGTATCTGATCAGGAGCGAATTTCATCACAAAGCCGTAACCATATTGAGGTGACACAGGTTATCGCCCTGATCGATAATGAGGGTACATTTGTATTTCTCACTTCAATTCACGTGCACCTCCTTTTTATTACTCTGGTCCTGACGAAGCGCCAACGACCTTTATGGCAATACAAGCGCGAAACATGTTGACCTACGATACCTGGGCATAGAGTGCCTTCAGGGGAACATTGAACTTAGCAATAGCAGTCTGCGAAGGGTACATCTTTTTTATACCTGCTGCATGATGACCCTTTTCTGTCTTTTTAAACTCTCACCAATTTTGCACGCACATTTTATACCCTCGACACTGGACCCACTCCCCACACACCCGCATGCATCAACCAGCAGTCCTCAAAAGATCTCCGATAAAGTGACCCTTCGGGGGACCCGTAGGGAATTGCAGCGCCGGCCCTACGAGGAGCTACTGCCCAATGATGAAGCATGACACCCTTTGGGGTGTGTGAGGGCAACAGAGGACTAAGAGTGGTCTTCCTTTCCTGAGTGGGCCCTTTACCTAGGAACTTTCTTTACTCTCTTCTTTATTTTCTTCTTTTTGTGGGCATGGGTGACTTTTTGCATCCGGCCACAGGAACAGTGTCCTTTTGGTGTGTTATATACAATTTGGGAGCATGGACACTGGACCTTAAACAGCTCCCTAGTCCCCCCTCTTTTTTGTGTGAAAGATATTGTACGGCGGCTCACCCGAGGGACCATACATCCTTTTACTAATTTTCCTTTTTTCCATGGGTACACGAGTCTTTACCAACATTCATAGTGGTGGTTGACTTGGAATTGTGCTGTGATGCACAGGGTGTGGCACTATCCTCATTATACTAACCCTTTTTCAATTATGCTGGGCGCAATGAGCCTCCTGGGGGCTGGGTCTATAAGTCTATTACAACCTCGACTTTTTTCCCAACTACACACCCCCCAACGCCCCTCTCTTTGGTTTCCTTTAGCAGTATACAGTTACTCTCAATATGTTATAAACATCTAATCTACTGCAAGACTAACGCATATATAGTTGTCCAAACAGTATTTTTGTACTAGAATGGTTCCTCAGAACAATATGTTACCCTCTCTATTACTATCATTTAGATGTGTATTTTCGTGGTACTAGCCACGTAAGGTAGATATAAGTGCAATATGTGGGACAGTCAGTCGAATCAGAAGGACGGGAAGCTGGAGTCTGACGAATGCCTAGACAAGCATTGTCGATGATATCCGTCTTTGATTCGCAAACATCGTCACAAATTGAAATGTAAACAGTATGCCTAGATTGTGGCAGAGGGGAGTAATGTCTCCTTTTTTACACATGCGCACTACTGGCTATCTTTTGCGCATGCGCTTGGAGTTTGGTATCCGAGATTCCGTCCCCGGGAAGGGGGCCCGCCCAGATTCCTGTCCCGGTGACTATATGAGTTTCGCGCCATTGGCCGCAATTAGTTCTTACTGGCAGCGGCATGGATGGGGCAGGTTTACAGGAGCTGGTATCTCGGCAGAACCGTGAGTAGACCAAGAGTAGGGGGATTTTAAGACTGAGTACTGACTTCTGAATTACAAGTCAGTAATGCTTCTTTACCAACTATGTTTTCTGTTTATACTGCTGTTGTTTTCAGCCCGACAACAGGCGGGCTCTCCATGCCTCCAGTCAATGGAGCGAGGGTTTCCAACAAGGATGAGGTAAGAACATCCTGGTACTGATTACCCTCACTGTGTCCCATTTTAACTTTAACTTTTGTGTGGCATGGATTACTGGGTTGCTTTATCTAGCACATACCAGTTCCCCTTTGTTCTAAGTCCAGGGACTCTCTCTACCACTACTTGTGACATATATGATTACTTGTCCTTGGGCATGTAGTTTTACCTGAAGTTAGGGCTCCAGTGAGTGCATTTTTATGTGTATTTTACTCGTGTACCTGTTCACTTTTTCATGTGGTTGTAGTGCACACAGCTGTGGCACACTAATGATGCATCAAGTTTTACTGATGCACATACCTGTTGTTTTTCCTGTCTTTCTGTTCCTAGGTATCTGATCAGGAGCGAATTTCATCACAAAGCCGTAACCATATTGAGGTGACACAGGTTATTGCCCTGATCGATAATGAGGGTACATTTTTATTTCTCACTTCAATTCACGTGCACCTCCTTTTTATTACTCTGGTCCTGACGAAGCGCCAACGACCTTTATGGCAATACAAGCGCGAAACATGTTGACCTACGATACCTGGGCATAGAGTGCCTTCAGGGGAACATTGAACTTAGCAATAGCAGTCTGCGAAGGGTACATCTTTTTTATACCTGCTGCATGATGACCCTTTTCTGTCTTTTTAAACTCTCACGAATTTTGCACGCACATTTTATACCCTCGACACTGGACCCACTCCCCGCACACCCGCATGCATCAACCGGCAGTCCTCAAAAGATCTCCGATAAAGTGACCCTTCGGGGGACCCGTAGGGAATTGCAGCGCCGGCCCTACGAGGAGCAACTGCCCAAGGATGAAGCATGACACCCTTTGGGGTGTGTGAGGGCAACAGAGGACTAAGAGTGGTCTTCCTTTCCTGAGTGGGCCCTTTACCTAGGAACTTTCTTTACTCTCTTCTTTATTTTCTTCTTTTTGTGGGCATGGGTGACTTTTTGCATCCGGCCACAGGAACAGTGTCCTTTTGGTGTGTTATATACAATTTGGGAGCATGGACACTGGACCTTAAACGGCTCCCTGGTCCCCCCTCTTTTTTGTGTGAAAGAAAAAGCTGAAGAGCTAGCTGATCAACAAGCTGCTGAACTTGAGACTGGAGATGCCCAGAGTGAGTCAGTCATGAATATGAGAAATAAGCCACAGCACAAGTACGAAGGACACTGAGTGTATTCTCAGCAGAAAAAGAAGTTGTGCTTCAGATGTGGATTTTAATTTCCACACGAAGGTAAATGCCCCACCATTGAGCAGATATGCGAAGGCTGTGGAAGGGAGAAACATTTTGTGACGGTGTACAAGGCAAAGCAAAAAGGGAGCGCATGCCGACGTGAAGACAAAATGTCCGCCTAAATGTTACAGAAGCAATGTTCTGATGGAGCAAGGATTCGCACGTAAAGCGCCTTGCTCACATTCAAGAACCTCGTTTAACTTGTAATATCATTAAACAACCTGTTTGTCATTAATATTGCACTTTTACATTACACGCGGGTGTCCCAGAGATGCTTCCCTATGTGTCTATTAATCGTAATGAAGCTTGCATACTACAGAATGGCTGCTTCGCAAAAACCCAGTCTGCGCATGCGTCGGTCATACCTATGTGATGTGACGCACTCGCAGTTCTGGAGGGATTTTTTCGCTCATGCGCATTGTTGCTAATATGGCCGCTTGTCTTTAACCATGCACTCCGCTTGCTCCTGCTGCTTTGCCCAGCTGTCTATTTCTGCCTAAAATCCTAATGTTATAGATGCTTCCCTATGTGTCTATTAATCGTAATGAAGCTTGCATACTACAGAATGGCTGCTTCGCAAAAACCCAGTCTGCGCATGCGTCGGTCATACCTATGTGATGTCACGCACCCGCAGTTCTGGAGGGATTTTTTCGCTCATGCGCATTGTTGCTAATATGGCCGCTTGTCTTTAACCATGCACTCCGCTTGCTCCTGCTGCTTTGCCCAGCTGTCTATTTCTGCCTAAAATCCTAATGTTATAGATATTATAAAGTAAGGGATGAAGTGCAGCTATTCATGGTGTACAGTGTATTCATTTTTTCTGTGTTTCTAATTTGTTTTCGCTTACTTTTCATGTACCGCGTATCTGTGGACCTGGGAGTGGGGAGTCGCTCCATCTTTGAAACCCATTACACCCCAATCATGTGATGAGGGAGAATTCAAACTGCACAGAAGCAAAACCCCGCCAGCTGGCTGCCGAAGCTGAGATGCTCATGAGAAACTGAACTATGACCCAGCGAGAGGAGCCGAGCTACACCTGAACTTGAAACAAATTGATACTTCACTGTGTGTCCTATTGTATTCCTTGCTGCTTAGGGCATGGGAACTGGAATGTAAGGGGTGGGTACTGAAATATAAATATTAATCATGTGAACCCAGAATTTTAGGTGGTGACAATGACCTAACCACCTCTCCTGACCAATCCAATGTTGGGGATCCTGTCACTTGCAACATTTGTGGGTGGTCTAGTGACCCAAAATTAGTATAACTAGCCTAGTTTTAGCTAGAGAAATTGTCCGACTTGTCCGAGTAGCAGACCTGTCACCGACCCTACAAGCTCTATAGGTGAATTGATACAGAGAGCTGCGGAGCACTCTGTCCGAAATTTCCACAAACTCCAAGGGGTGGAATAGTCTTAAGTGCTGGCGAAGCACTTTGCTGGGAGATTCGAGAACCCAATTGGGGTTACTGGCGGATTCCGTGCAGAGAGGGAGTAGCGTAGGCGTTGCATCCGAAGCTGCAGGTGTTGGTCGTGCCCTTTGGTGAGCCCAGTCCTGATCCAAATCCTGAGGGGTATCCTGTCCTGACTGTCCATGAGCTGTACCTGCTCGCCTACTGGCATCCTAAATCCTTGAGGGTCCTTGTCCTCGCCTTTCCCTAAACTGACCCGTGGCCAGGGTTAGTCCTCATTCCAGTCCTAGGTAAATATATCTGTGGGTGTTCGTCTAGCTATATTCTTCCTTCTCCTCCTTTAATAAAGCACTCTTGCCCGTATTATTTCCTCTGCTTTTCCAAAATATTCATGTTATTGTTTATTAGGTATGTTCCATTTTTCCCCCTACCTGTAGGACTTTATTGAAACTGTTTTACTAAATTAGTGTGATCTAAATTCACTTGTGTTTAGAATCTAGGCTTGAATTAGCAGGTAGACTAAGATCAGTTGAATCACTTGTAGGACTTTAGCAAAATTCACGGACTAATGTGTTATAAACTCACCTATCCTAGTATAAGCCTAAAATTAAATAGCATGTTCCCTGTTACCCTTACCTTGTAGTTTCACTCGTACCCAAATGGTACTTGCCCTCATTCACAGTTATACCATAGTTATAATCCTGATTATTGATATTCTAATCTTTCTTAGTCTTATTCTTATGTCCTTCTGATCTTAAACTTTCTATATATAAAAAATCCTTAAAACCCTTCAGGTGTCTGTGGTCATTATATAAGATATATGGTATGATTAAATGTATAAAATATTGTGGTTATTCTTATCTTCTGTCCACTGCTAGCTCCTGATCCGTCAGGAAAATAGGTACCTGTGGTAAGTCAGGCATTCTGGTAATAGTGGTAAAGAAAACACATAGAATTACTGATGGTGATGTGTAAACTCGCCCGATTCACAAAAATACTGTCATAAACACGTCATGGCCCCTAGTGCGTGAAACGATGAGTCTGGCGACCTGCGCGCTCTATCAGTAATTTTCTGGTAGCAGAGGATGGTTAGGACTAGTTAAGATAGATAGATAAGATAGTTTTAAGAACTGTGAAAAATTAAATGTGCTGCTAAAATTTATTGCTGCAAAAAAAATAAGTTTGTTGTTGCATTTAAATGTTATAAAAAGTCTGAAATTATATTTTATGAATTGCTGCTATATTATTGCATGTCATTAACATGATTGTTCGTGATTGTTTTATGTTGTGGGAATCCCTGGGGAAATAGAAAAGCAAGTGGTGAGTAGAATCCACTTGGCTGTGAGGTCACTGGCTAGGAGGGAGATTAGTGCATGGTTAAGCAAAAACTAGAAGCGCTAATTAGGATTTTCTTGAATTTTTGAATAAATGAGAGCTACAAGTACCCTGTTGAAACTCCCGTTGTGATATCACCTAGTAAGGGTCACATGCGGAAGGAGTAATAGGTTCTTTGGAGCTTGGGTGACAGCAGAGGAGTCCGCTGGTGAAAGTTTGACTTAGTATATATCCCGGAAAGAAGTGGATGAGTCAAAGAAGTAGCAGGTTCTCTAATGCTTGTGTGAAGGGATAGGCAAAAGGTTCTATCCGTAGTGAATGAAAAGTAGACAGAAGTGGTTTACTTGCAGTAAGAGAAAAACCCTTTTTCTTTTTAAAACCCTCAAGCACAGTGGCGAACGTTATACGTTGTTAACTAAACTGAGCACTTGCACTTTAAGAAAAATTCGAAGTTTCCGTTACCTTGTGAAGGAGGGAGTCGGTCGCAAGGCTGCACTGACGTCACTCCGTGCCGCGCTGGTATTGGTTGAGCCAGCGGGTGTGTAGCGAGGCTGAGAATTATAAGGGAGGGGTGAGCGCCGAAGAGTGAGACCGCGTCTCACGAAGGGGCCGCGCTCCCATTGGTCAAGAGTCTTTGCAACAACCAGATAAGCTGAGGCAAATCAACACCAAATGATTTTGATCGACAACGAAATCTTCGTCAAACAGTTCTTCCAAATCAATATCAAGTGAAAGGGAAGAAGATGATTGTGCTATTTCAATGTTTACCTCAGAGAAGCATGCACATGTTGAACTGGCCGCCTGCAAGAAAAACAAGCATTTGCAATGCAATAGGTCTCGCATTATTAAAGATTGAGCTATTGGCATTGCTAAATAATGCAACACCAATAGCTCAAACTTTAATAATGCGAGACCTATTGCATTGCAAATGCTTGTTTTTATGTTAATCTTGACAGAAGTGCAGGATTGCATTGCCCTGGACACACCCACACACACACACACACACACACACAAACGCGCTTTCACATACACAGGCAAACACACACACACACACACACACACACAGATGCTTTCACAGACACAGGCAAACATACACAAGCATGCACACACACAGATACACACACACACGCCCAGGCACGCACACACACACGCGCATACACGCCCAGGCATGCGCACACAGGCCCAGGAACGCACACACACACACACACACAGATGCGCACACAGATACACACACATAGGGACGCACACACACACAGATGCTTTCACATACGCAGGCAAACACACACAGATGCGCACACACACCCACACACACACACTGATGCGCACACAAACACTGATGCACACACACACAGATGCGCACAGATACAAAGGCACACACACATAGGCACGCACACATACACAGATGCGCACACACACGCAGGCACGCACACAGATGTATTCACATACGCAGGCAAACACACACAGGCATGCACACATCCAATCAATCAATTTATTTAGAAGTTTTCTATAGCGCTAACAAGACCCGAAGGTATCAGAGCGCTTCACAGTAGTGGGCATGAAAAAGAGAACAACATGAAACAAACCCAATAAAAGCAATCGGCGACAGACAATTTGGAAAGAAGAAAAGTTCGGACAGCAGGGCTTCTCAGTACTGGATTCAACAATACCGCATGGATTCTGAGACGTTTGCAGCTCCAAGTTATCCATAACCAAGGGAGCGGATCAGGCACAAGGATTTAAGTTGGCTCTTGAATTCTGCATAGGACGGTAGAGTTCTGATGTGCGGGGGGATGGCGTTCCATATTTTGGGGGCATTTCCTGAGAAAGAGCAGTCCGCAGTTCTCTTCCTTCTGGTTTTTGGTAGGATGAGCAGTAGGGAATTAGAGCTTCTCAAATTTCTGGCTTGGCCTGCTTTTTTGAGCTTGTTAGCCAGGTATTCCGGTTTGCCGGTGTGGAGGGCCTTGTGGGTTAGGCAGGCCGTTCTGAAGGTACTTCGCATTTCCACAGGGAGCCATTCGAGTTCTTTAAGAGCCGGGGAGATGCGATCATATTTTTTGCAGCCTGTGATCATTCTTGCTGCAGCGTGAAGTGTTGTTTTTAGTGGAGCCAGGTGGAATTTGGGGATGCCTGTTAGGATTGAGTTCCCATAGTCCAGTCTTGATAGAACTAGAGATTGCGTGGCTAGTTTGAGGTCCTTGTTGGGAATGTAAGGTTTAATTTTGTTCAAAAGTCTGAGGTTGAAGAATGCGCTTTTCGCCGAGTTCTTAATGTGATTTGTCAGGGTTAGTTTAGGGTCTAAGGTGAAGCCCAGGGATTTAACGGAGTCGGCTAGCGTGAGGTTACCCTTGAGAGCATCGATCGACTTTAGCCACTCGGTGATTTGAGGGTTATCTTCTTTGTTTGAGATGAGGAGTGGCATTTATATAGCACACTACTCACCCAGAGGGTCTCAAGGCGCTAGGGGGGGGTCCGCTACTGCTCGAACAGCCAGGTCTTGAGTTGCTTCCTGAAGGCGAGGTGGTCCTGGGTCAGGCGGAGGTGAGTCAGGAGGGAGTTCCAGGTTTTGGCGGTGAGGTAGGAGAAGGACCGTCCCCCTGTGGTGGCTCTTCGGATGCGGGGGACGGCGGTGAGGGCGTGGCCTGTCGATCGAAGCTGGCGTTTGGGAGCGTAGAAGTTGATGCGGCTGTTGAGGTATCCTGGGCCTTGGTTGTGTAGGGCTTTGTGTGCGTGGGTGAGGAGACGGAAGGTGATTCTCTTGTTGACCGGGAGCCAGTGCAGGTCTCTCAGGTGTCCGGAGATGTGGCTGTGACAGGGGATGTCCAGGATGAGTCGTGCTGAGGCGTTCTGGATCCGCTGGAGTCTCTTCTGGAGTTTGGCGGTGGTTCCGGCGTAGAGGGAGTTGCCGTAGTCTAGACGGCTGGTGACGAGGGCCTGCGTGACCGTCTTCCTGGTCTCGGTGGGGATCCACCGGAAGATCTTACGTAGCATGCGCAGGATGTTGAAGCACGACGAGGAGAGAGGCGTTGACTTGTCTGGTCATGGAGAGGGAGGAATCCAGGATGAAGCCCAGGTTGCATGCGTGGTGTGTTGGTTTGGGTGCGCTGCCTAGGGCGGGGGGCCACCAGGAGTCGTCCCAGGCGGAGGGTGAAGATCCCAGGATGAGGACTTCCGTCTTGTCCGAGTTCAGTTTCAGGCGGCTGTTCTTCATCCATTCGGCTACCTCTTTCACAGATGCGTAAACACGCCCAGGCACACACACCAAACACACACACATACATTCATGTTTCCGGCTGCGAGAAACAGTCAATTCCAAACTCAACAAGTAGAAACCCTTAGTGCACAATTTGCACCACAGCTGGGATTCCATCTCGAATGCAAATTTCTTTTGCAGCACATCGGGATGTACACAGCCCTAGGGATACAGAAACAGTGTCCATCAGTAAACAAGTAACACAGATTAGGAGGCAAGGTCAGCTTTCAGACTGCAGAGCTATCCCTAGGGTTACATAGCCAATGTGCACTCACGCCATGTGGGGAGACGCTTGGGAACCTATAGATGCCCGAAATTAAATGAAACGGCAGCAGCGTGCTCTCTGGCACCAGGGCTGCTCCCTTCTAGAATTAATGGTAAAGTAGGGCTGCCTGGCCGCTGTCTGTGAATTAAAGGGCGGCACAGTGTTCCCTGGCCCTAGTCTGTGAGCGCCTACAGGCTTCTGAATAAATGACAGGACCGTGCCCCGTGTAGATGAAGTACACTGCTGTGCTCTGCATTGGGGCACTTTGTATGTCTACCTAGAGACACTGTGACTATAATGCTATGGTGTGGTTTGCGGTACAAAAGGGGGTGGTGATGGACAGAGCATCTGAATCAATCAAACACTCACACCTAGTCAAAAGATCTGGGTTAAATCCATCACCGTTCTTTAGCCCATTCTGCCACCCCAGTTCAGACATAGCCATATGCAAATCAGTCTGACCCTGTGCCTCATGGGAACAGTCCAGCCCGAACTGCCAAGCCATGTCTTCCCTGGACCAGAAACAAGCTTCCGAGGACCGGTTTCTGGCATTCCAGCCGTCTTCAGCCCGGCTTGCTTGAATCCAGTGCAAAGTGAGCAAGGGACTCACGTCTGAGCATACCCTGCCACACTTATGGTGGCCAAAGCGGTATAAAAGGGGGTGGTGATGGACAGAGCATCTGAACCAATCAAACACTCACACCCAGTCAACAGATCTGGGTTTAATCCATCACCGTTCTTTAGCCCACTCTGCCACCCCAGTTCAAACATGACCATATGCAAATCAGTCGGACCGTGTGCCTCATGGGAACAGTCCAGCCCGAACTGCCAAGCCATGCCTTCCCTGGACCGGAAACAAGCTTCCTAGGACCAGTTTCTGGCATTACAGCCGTCTTCAGCCAGGCTTGCTTAAATCCAGTGGCAAAGTGAGCAAGGGACTCACGTCTGAGCATACTCTGCAAACTTATGGCGAACAAAGCGGTACAAAAGGGGGTGGTGATGGACGGAGCATCTGAACCAATCAAACACTCACACCCAGTCAACAGATCTGGGTCCAATCCATCACCGTTCTTTAGCCCACTCTGCCACCCCAGTTCAGAAATGGCCATATGCAAATCAGTCTGACCCTGTCCTCATGGGAACAGTCCAGCCCGAACTGCCAAGCCATGCCTTCCCTGGACTGGAAACAAGCTTCCTAGGACTGGTTTCTGGCATTACAGCCGTCTTCAGCCAGGCTTGCTTGAATCCAGTGGCAAAGTGAGCAAGGGACTCACGTCTGAGCATACCCTGCCAATTACGGCGAACAAAGCGGTACAAAAGGGGGTGGTGATGGACAGAGCATCTGAACCAATCAAACACTCACACCCAGTCAACAGATCTGGGTCCAATCCATCACCGTTCTTTAGCCCACTCTGCCACCCCAGTTCAGAAATGGCCATATGCAAATCAGTCTGACCCTGTCCTCATGGGAACAGTCCAGCCCGAACTGCCAAGCCATGCCTTCCCTGGACCGGAAACAAGCTTCCTAGGACCGGTTTCTGGCATTACAGCCGTCTTCAGCCAGGCTTGCTTGAATCCAGTGGCAAAGTGAGCAAGAGACTCATGTCCGAGCATACCCTGCCAACTTATGGCGAACAAAGCGGTACAAAAGGGGGTGGTGGTGGATGGAGCATCTGAACCAATCAAACACTCACACCCAGTCAACAGATCTGGGTCCAATCCATCACCGTTCTTTAGCCCACTCTGCCACCCCAGTTCAGACATGACCATATGCAAATCAGTCTGACCCTGTGCCTCATGGGAACAGTCCAGCCCGAACTGCCAAGCCATGCCTTCCCTGGACCGGAAACAAGCTTTCTAGGACCGGTTTCTGGCATTACAGCCGTCTTCAGCCAGGCTTGCTTGAATCAAGTGGCAAAGTGAGCAAGGGACTGACGTCTGAGCATACCCTGCCAACTTATGGCGAACAAAGCGGTACAAAAGGGGGTGGTGATTGACAGAGCATCTGAACCAATCAAACACACACATCCAGTCAACATATCTGGGTCCAATCCATCACCGTTATTTAGCCCACTCTGCCACCCCAGTTCAGACATGGCCATACGCAAATCACTGGGTGTGAGTGTTTGATTGGTTCAGATGCTCCGTCCATCACCAACCCCTTTTGTACCACTAATGTAAGTGGGCACCCTGCACCAATCCAGACAACCCTTATGGTGATTAAAGAGGCCTTAGACAACCTTAGAAAGCTCTCAAAGTGGTAGCTGTGGAGAACAGCCTTCAGGATTAGTCTTGAACGAGTGTAAAGCAACTAGTTTTACCAGAATGCAGTCTTATATGTATGGATTAAGTGAAAAAGAACCACACAAGGTATTTATAAAAATATTTATTTATTATATAATACTCTCTAATACATACACATATCTCCTACCAGGAGATATGCACAATGCACACAATACTTTCCATAGAAATCAAGTAAATAGTACAAAATGCACAGTGGACCCATGGGGGGAGCAAACCATATACTAAGAAAGTGGTATAGGAATCATGACTCGGGTCAAGACACTGTCAAGAGGACGTAGAAGTGCTGGGGACCTAAGGTGAGTGACTAGGAACCCCACGGAGAACGTGTGCAGTGTGGAAACACAACCGCGTGCCCTGTACAAATTAACGTGTAAGTCGCAGATGTAATTTTAAAGATTAAGGACCCTTCCCAGTGGACCCTGCAGAAACCCTGTGGGAGACATAAGGTTGGAGAGCCACCCCACCCATGTAAATCCTAGTTCCCATGTTACATACACCAGGAAAGCCGGGCCATAGGTGTGAAGTGGTGTGGGAAACCGCCATCGAACCCAATGGAGGACTTCTGGAAAGTGCTGCTGCTGAAGAAGGAAAGAGTGTCCTCTGGAATCTGAAGGTGTATTCTAGTTGAGAGGTACCTGCAAGCAGAAGGGACAGAGTCTATGTCACCCAGGAGTGACCAGGAGATCTGGAAGACGAATGCCCACCAGTGTCGGGAGTTGCAGGAGAGTTGCCAATGACCCTGTCCCCGCAGATGTGAGGACCAGGCAATGCTGAGGAAGACCAAGATGTTGTATGTCGAGTGCTGAGGGGTCGGTGTCCGGTAGGAGCACCAACAAGCCTTGGCAAATGTAACCAATGCAGAAGTCGAAGAAGGTGCAATGTCGGGACCTGCAAGGTCCAAGAGACTCACCACAAGCAGGGGAGTCAGGGCAGGACCCGAGCAATCAGGGGAGCCCAAAAGAAGCAAATATGACCCTCACAGGACCCACTGGCCGGAGGCACTGGATTCGCAAGAGGTCCTCGAGCAGCTCACCAAAAGATGCAGACCACTGTTAAAACGATGCAATGTGGACAAACACTTTGGTCACTCGAGGTGCTTGAGGTTGGGGCTACTTGGAGCCTGAAACACTTGGTGGAAGGAAGCCAAAAAGCCTTTGTAACTGCAAGTCGACGCTGTGCACACGGGTTGCCTCATACTTGGTGAGAGCGCAGGCCTCTGGAGCAGTGGAGAACCACCACCTGTGTTGCAGAACCTTTCGGAGTCCATAGGAGCTCTGTATCAGCTGATCCGTCAGTTTAGTTGTGGTGCCTGCGAATGCAGGGAAGTGGCTCCGTCACTTCAAGAAAGATTCTTTCAAGTGTCTTGGATGCCCACAAACCTTGGAAGGTTCCTGTACGGTGCACACGCACAGACTATGCAACAAACCGTAAGGGGGCAAAGTCGAGCCCAAACGAAGTCCAGAGTGCCCAGATGTTAGAAGTAGAAATGGTGTCTGAATTGAATCTTGTCCCACAATGAATCTAGGAACCCACCCAAAGGTAAGCCCTTAAGTACCCTAAGGAAAGGATTGGGACAATCCAGGGGACCCTTCCAGGGGAGGGTCTGAACAGGGGGAGGGTACTCCCATGTCCTTTGTCCAGTTTTGCATGGGAGCCAACAGCTCCCAGAGGTGGTTTGAACTGAACTATGCATGGGGACACCAAATGTGCCCCTCTTGCAAACTGAGTGGTGCTGGCAAGCGCACCCACCCGGCCCCAATACACTAAATCCTGTCTGGGAGGTGGTCACACCTCCCTGTGAGAGGATGCCTATTGTACTGCCTTCCCCTGCTCATGTTTAGCTCAGCAGCAGGAGGGCAGAATCGTGTCTCTGGTCAGCAACAACCATTTTGTGCTGTCCGGGTCTAGAAGACTGGTACCGGGAGCACTGGGAGCCTAACGGAGGGCTTTTCCAGTGCTTGGAATCATACCTCCCACACCATTTACAGTGGGGGGTATGATTTCAACATGTTTGATACCAACCATGATGGGATTCGTTGCAGCCGATTTCGAGATGGTCACCGCGAAATTACGTGGTGCCCCTCTATATAGTATATGGCTGCTTCACTTATAACCCGGGAAAATGGACTCCATAGGCTGTAGGGGTGTCCAGCTCATGCAGGGGTACCCTCACACTTAGAACTAAGCACCCAGCCTTTAGAATTGCAAAGGCCTGCTATAGGGGTGATGTATAGGTTTTAAGTGCGGTGCCCCTAGATATAGGACACCTATATGTTTAGTAAGTGGTGCTAGCACCAGCTAACACAGGCTGCAATGGAAGGCCTGTAGTTAAATTTTGAATGGTCTCCCATGGGTAGCATAATGCATGCTTCAGCCAATGGGGGACCTCTTGGGTACGTATGCCCTGGGTACCTTAGTACCATATACTAGGGACTGATAAGGGTACTCCAGTATCCAATCTGTGATGTACCTAAGTACTGAACATAACAATTTAAGGGAAAAAGCAGAGAGACTGGGGTCCTGATTAGCAAGATCCCGGTCAGACCAGTCAATAACAGCTAAGCATCAGGCAAAAAGTGGGGGTAACCATGCCAAAGGATCCTACCTTCCTACAGGAAGACATTTACAGTTGTGATCAATCATCAAGCATTGTTGACTATATTTGGAAATCCAAAAGCAAAAATGCCTCCTCGCAGTGAACTTTGGGGACTGTAGTTGCAAGACTACAACTACACCATAGTGTATCGTCAATGTAAATATCAGAACCCTGCAGATTATTTCTCACAAGTGCCTCTACAATGCCCTGGCACCCATTCTAAGATGGCTAAAGCTTACATAAATTTCATAGTGAAATCAAGCAGACGTGCTTCCATTTCGTTGTGACAAAGTTTCACTGCCACAAGTCAAGATAGTGCCATGTTGATACTGAAAAACATTATTACACATCAGTCTTGGTACCCGCACCCTTGCTCTCAAACCAGTAACAGTGAATATAAAAAGTTTAAGAATGTCAAAGATGAGCTGTCCATTATTTCGGAAGGCATTATCCTAAAAGGTTTGAGAATTGTCATTCTGGATAGTCTGCGATAACAGATAACTGAAGTGGCCCATGAAGGATACCATGGAATTGTTGCTACCAAACAAGCTCTCCGAGACCAAGTCTGATTTCCACCTCTCAACGATAGAGTTGAAAGATAATTAAAGGGGGATCACCTATACCACTACTTGTCATCGAAAACTACTCAACACCCATTAGACATGTCAGAGTTGTCAATGCATGCTTGGGAAAGAATTGCAGTGGACTGCGTAGGACCTCTTTCAACAGACATTGCCTGATGGTGATCTTTGATGAATATTCCTATTTACTATAAATCAAAGACCTCTCATCTATCACTCAAAAGTGTGTCATTGAGAGATTAGACAGCATCTTCGCAACCTGGGGTATTCCTGCAATCTTAAAGTGTGACAACGGCTCACTTTTCCTAGTCACTGTAATGTGAAGAATCAGAAGAGTACTCCTCTTTGGCTACAGGCCAGTGGCCTCATCAAACATTTCATGAAACTTTAAAGAAAGCCGTCCAGCATGCTGTACTAGAGAAGTTCAACCTTAAAACTGTCTTAAATTCCACTCTTTGAGCTTACAGCTTGACCCCTCACTCATCCACAGGTGAAATCCGTGCAACCTTGATGTTCAAGAGAGGTATGACAACCAAGTTACCGCATTGGACCCACAGAAGAGCTCATTCCTAGGAACAAACACACATGAAAGACGTGAATCATAAGAGGAAAATGAAAGCCTATGCGGATGAGCGTCGACATGCAAAAGATGTCACTGCTTGTTTATCGGCACAGAAAATTAAAGTATTATGCTTCTTTCGATGCTGAACCATTTCTTGTTGTGAGCAGCAAAGGACACATGGTGACTGCCCAACATCCTGGGAAGCCCATTACGCAAAACTCCTCACATTTCCGACATGTGGCTCATCGCTCATCTGGCATTGATGTCATTGTAGAGACTGGGTCTGAAAGGACAAGTGAAAAACCCCTGACTACTGCTATTTCTCCATCACCAGTGACAGTTCTGGACATTTCTACTTCCTATCCCAACTTCTGAAGACACGGACAGGACGTGTGATCCAAGCGGCGCAAAGACTCATTGAAGAGCTCTAATTGTATATATTTGGAAAAAATAAATATTTAACAAAGGGAGAGACGTAGTGGCGTGTGAGTTTGTAATGTGGGAACCTTTGTGACTCCTGATGGACTCTGTGGAACTGTGACTTAAGCATTAGAGCATAATGAAGTGAATGCAGGTTTATAATGTTGAGTTTGTGGTTATACTCCGGAGAATAAAGACATGTCATACTAAGCTCCATGCATCATTGGCAGGTACCCGGGCTGGGGAGGAAGCTGCACAGACAAAGGCGTCTCTCCTCTTCTTTAGAGGGGTGAGGCAGAGCGTAAAAAGTAGACAGGGTGATGGACTGGCCTAAATGAAAGGGAGTGACCGCCTTTGGTAGGAAGGATGCCCTAGACCAAAGGACCAGCTTGTCTGAGTAGATGGTTAGGTACGGAGGCTGAGATGACAAAGCCTGTAGCTCACTGACCCTCCGGGCAGATGTTATTGCCACTAGAAAGTAAGTTTATATAGTGAGGAACCTGATATGGCAGTGTAACGAGGTGGGGGTGCCTACCTCACATGACTGGTGGAACCCTCGCACTGCTGACCACCCATCGACTCCTTCTTTCCAGTCAGGTCGGTGGGACGAAGCACGGAGCACTCCGGAAGATGACCACATCAGCGGCTCCTTTAACTGGGCGTACGCAGAGGATAAGGAGGACCCTCCCCCGAGTGACGTGAGAGCGACGGGATTGGAGAAAAGCAGGGAAGTCCTGTTTGTCGAGTGTGCGAGCACCCCGGAGGAGGAGGAGAGAAAGGCGGAAGCAAGAGGAACGGAGGACGGAGGCGACAAGGAGAAGAGCGTGGAGAAGACCAACCCGGAGGAACATCACGGAGGAGACGGAGAGACGGAAGGCGGAGAGAAGCCAGGAGGCCAACGACCCTGCGGACCGCCGTGCCACGCTCCCGAGGGAGGAGTGTGGCTGTCACAGGTACGGCGGCGTTGGGCGGCTTGGCTGGGGAGGCGAAGCGAAAGCGTGTAGATTGTGTACATAGACCCTGTTTGTGTCTACCCTGTGTTGTGCTCCTTTCCCATCCGCTCTCCCGTTCCCACCCCTATTCCTACCTAGTCTTCCCCACCTCACACGCACGCCGAGCACTGTAGATAAAAGAGGCACGTTACACTGGGTTTCCCTCACTTACCCCGGACCCCCTGGTGCAACCTCATTGAGGACTGAACCCTAACGGCTCCTTTTCTGTTGGTTTCCTTGCATGCACCGGAGCCTGAGCCAGCGGAGAGCCCACCTGCTACCTGAGATACTGGGGAGACCTAACCGCCACAACCCCTTCCACGACCAAGGAAAGGAAAAAGCAGACCATCGCCACGGACCCCAGCGTGTTCGCCGGTGAGAGACTGACTCTTAGGAACAGAAAGACGTTGATGTCTAAGCCTGCCAGGGTTATAAAAATAAAGCCATTGTTAACCCCACAACTTGGTGTCACGGTCGTCCCTACTCCCACGCCCACAGGCAGTTGTATAAAGTCTCAAAAGAGTGCACATGAGAAAATGTAGGACTTACTTAAGGTCCCACTGAGATATAATGATGGGTGAAGGTGGGAATGTCTTGGAGACCTTTTAAAAACCTATGTACAATAGAGGATGTGAACAGGGATGACTGATTTGGCACCTGCAGAAATTGTGAGATGGCAACAAGATAGCCTTTTAAGGTGCCCACAGCACAGTCTTGTTGGGCTAGAGTAAGAATAAACAGAAGATCCACTATTCAGTTATGGAAAACTATCTTTTAGCTTGCTGGTGGGCCATTCAGAAGATCAGGAATTATCTTTGGGGCAGGCATTTTGTCCTGCAAACAGATCAACCCAAGAATTGCAATATCGCTTGGGACTGGTTTACGTTTTTGTACTGGCTCCATGCAACACACAAATGAGAAGCTAATATACTTGTACGCTGTTGTAAGTAGATTAGGTAGGCAGCAGGACACGTCTTCAGGTTATTAAGATATATTTATTAAGTTAGACAACAGAAGACAGCAGAGCAGTAAACCTCACAGCTGACCAGACCATCAACTGCCAAGGCTGGAATCTTCACATACCAGCAGAACACTCTTAAGTTCGATGGGAGGTTGAGAAAATAGAAACACTAAGAAAGGACTACAGACACCAAGTAGTCCTTTTGAAGTAAGTATAAATATACAACATACGCCTTCTGGAGAAGAAGAGGATTGAGGGCTGCCAAGAGTGTGGGCACTTTCTGGACAAAAGGTTTGTGTCTCATAGCAACACAATAGGTTGGACATCTGACTAAAGTAAAAAAAGACTACATGCCTCATGGAGTCACAGAGCTCCCATAAGACTTGCCAATCATGATGCCACCCCAAATGCCTAGAGTATGGGATCTTAGTGGTCCAGTATGTCATTAATCAGCATTGTGATGCCTAGTTTTTGTGACAGGGATTTGCTGTTGGAAGTTATAATCCAGTCACCTGCTATTGTGATAAGTCAGCCAAAGACATAATTCAGATCAGAGAAGTATCTGGGCACCACAGCTACAAACTATATAGATATTGCCACTTTCTTATTTTCACCAGGATTCATCTATTAAGATTGCAACTTCCATTTGCATTTGATTTTCACCAGGAGCCATGTGTTAGATTTACAAACTCTATTTTGCACTTAGTGTTTTCAACGGGAGTCATCTATTTGGCTTATGACCTCATTGCACTATATTAGTCACATAAGGAGTCAACAGTTTGGTTATAGAACTTAATAACTGCTGCAGAATTTTGATTTCATAAGAGAAATCAATGGAATCATGGCATGATTGTTTTTATGAAACAAGTATGCTATGAAGATATTGATAATAGCAAATGTATAACTACCAATGGTATGGATGAACTATATATTAATTAATGGTTTTCACATTATAGTTATCAACCGGTTACATTAAATATAGGCAGAACCACAGAAAGTAATTCCATGACATAGAAGGCAGTTCTCATTAGCAAACAAGATATAGTTGCTCACACTTACCATGTCAACTTTAATTACATTACAGCTCAGAAGAAATAGTTGATCTCATTTCATGAAAGTGAATGGGAAATACAGTGTTAATGGTATATTATGTATAATATCAGAAGTTAACTTCCAATGTCCATACCCCTTTCCCAGGTTCTACTGCTGAACAACATGGTGTGAGAGTGGCAGTGGGTTTGGTGAAGTGTGGAAACTGACATCACTCCTGTAGGATCTGGATTGCAAGGTTAGTGCATCTTGATTCAGTCACGGTTGCCCCGCAAGAATGTCGTGGTGTGGAGAAGGGGGAGGACAGAGCGTAACCGGAAAAGGCGTTAGAACTCTACTTACCTAACACTTTCTCGCTGGGTCCTGCCGTGTCCAGCACAACACCATCTGAAAGACAAACAAGGAAGGGCATTAAGCAGTAAGGAAGGACAAACAAATGGAGAAAAAGAAAACAAAGACACTGACAAAAGACTTAGAAGAAGAGAGGACAGCACAAGAAAAAACCAGATGAGAGAAGATGCAGAGCAGTGATAGTGAGGTGAGCAGAAGAGCTAGTTGAGGGAAGAGGGAGTCAACTGCTTCAGCCGCCGTGCCTCCCAGACAACCAGATGACCGGAGAGGCACCCAGCCATGCTCACAGGGGAGTGTGGCTTGACCAGTTTAGTTCCCGTTTACGTTTACTCGTGGAGGTAGGGTAGAGGGAATTGGACCTAGAGAAGCGCCATATCGGGAAAAGAGTCTGAAAAAATAAAGTCCATATAAGTAGTACAATGCCATTTGAATGTATCTGCTTATATAGTGTTTATTTGTCTTTCTGCTTAATTTAAAGAACGGATAATTAAAGGAAAAACAGCTTAGGGAAGAGTGCTTCTGTCTTTTAAGATAGGACTTTGTTAAACGATTTTATCTTTTTTTTGCCATATTGGAACTTTCCTTTATGGCAATGGCCCAGTGTAACAGGAGCCTAAAAAAATAAAAAAGTAATTAAGGCTTTAAAAGGCTCACTGTCCCAAATTATCCCAGGTAAAGAAAAAATGAGATAAGGAACTAAGAAAATAGTGAGGAAGTGACAAATGGAATAATGACAAGGCTGTGAAAGCTTTAGAGAAAGAAAGAGAAACCCAAGAGAAGCAAGAGGCAATGATAGGGGAAATATTAAGAGACTGTTAAAAGAACACGAAAACTTACCTGTCACCTTTCTTTTCTGTCCGAGGTATCCAGTCTGCCTGGGGAAAGAACCTAAATGGAAAAGGAGAGGAGACTGTCAAGCGTGAAGACCAAAACACCAAGAAGGACTGATATAAATAGATCTAAATGGTGTAAAAATTACCTAAACATCTAAAAATACAGAAACCATATCTTAAGAAAGCACTGCTCTTTCTAGCATGGAGTGTTCTTTTAATCAATCTAAAACACCACAGATGGTGATGGTTTTAGCTAAGACCCCCACAAACAGATTGGTGGGCGTTTTTAGATAAATAGGTCATCTGGTGCAAAATGGCTTTATACTGGTAGCTCAACTAGGCATAACATCAGGTGCCTTCATAAATCCCAGTACAACACATTTTAAGGTCTCAGGGCTTTGATCCTAGTTAACTTTGAGAAGGCCTACAATATCCTCAAAGAAGTGGATCTAATCAAGGAACACCAGAAAATTAATTTTGGTTCCACCTTCGTAACTACAGAGGCATTCCCAACAAGGGACCCACTGTAAAAGTAAAGATCAACGGGGTTCACCCAGACCACTTTTCGATTGGGAGGGGTGCCTCCTTTCACCTTTCCTTACCTTTTTACTGTGGCCTTGGTCCACTTCCCAGACGGGATCTGGTGAGATGCCCTGCTGCAAGGATTTGGTTCATAAATAACTATTGAGAATAGTCTACACGTTTTTTGTTGTTGTTGCGAACTTCTTGGGGGACTTGACCATCACTAATCAACATATTTGACCTGTTTGAGACATTTTCAGGCCTAATGGTCAAATAGGAGAAATCTATACTCATTTTGGTGAAGAGAAGTGAATAGGCCACAAATTGACAGACCCAGCTTAGAGTGGAGAAAGAGAGCTTTAAAAATGTAGGCATGTGTATAGCATAGGATAAAAAGTAAGGTGGGCACAACAAATTTAAGGCTTGGGTTCCCTCCCCATTTCACTTTTGGATTGGGGACTTTTTCTAAGGTACTCTCTGTGATATAAAATGACTCTTTAAAGATACCTGATCATAGCTGTCATAGGATGGCACAGACAAAGCAGTTTTTCTTTTTTTTAAAAAAACCTTTATTTCCGGTATGCGCAGTACACAGCATCTGCCTACAACCCAACGGGCCGGCCGCTATGACAAATCGTACTATAACATTGTACCTCGAAGCTTCCACTTTGCACTTAGGTCAGCAACTTTCCGGTGTATCAGGCGCATATTGCAGGATGAGAAAAAGGATGGAATAGGTTTCATTTTAAAAATTTGGTGAAGAAACATCTAAAAAACAAAGCACACAAACACATGGCAAAGGACGATTACAGGGACTCTAGAGGAGAGGGCAAGGGAACCAATTTCCATAGAATAATGAAACATATGGCTAGGGACGGGGGGTGGCGAGCAGCTTGATATATACAAATTCTCACAGACAAACGTCCGGAACGTCAGCTACTAGGACAATGAAACATCAATGGTATAGTCAAATGGGGTGTGCAAATATTCCCACGGTATGCATTCCATTGGGACCAAATCCTGCCCCATTTCTTAGGACGGCCCTGAGCCACATAGACCGTCTTTTCCCTGAACATGCACCAGTCCATGTTCTCCTTCCAAGCAGTTATCGTGGGTGGCCTATGGGAACCCCAGAGTTGAGCAATATCCCTCTTGGCAACCATGTTACTAAGAATAACCCAAAAAGTCTGAGCCGTGGTACAGTCCGTGGGCTCCCAGACGTTAAGCAGGCACCGTCGGGCCTCAGGCAAAAGAGAGACCCCGGTGACCCTTTCCATAGTTGCATGCACTCTAGACCAGAAGGCAGACACCTCAGGACATTCCCAAATGATATGCAAAAAGGTGCCAATCATACCACAGCCACGCTTCCATAAACCATCAGGAGAGTAACCCATTCGCACCAGTCGCGTACCAGTCATATATACTCGGTGGAGGATCTTGAGCTGTACAAAACGAAGGCGAGCTGGTATGGCCACCTCCTTAGGGGAGGAGACTGCCATCTGCCAATCCTCGTCATCAAGTTCCAGTCCATCGGCGGTCCACGAAGCCCTGAGTCACACAAGCAGATCGATCCTGTTATTAATGAACTTTTTATAGATCAGGGATATTGTAGTGTCTGGCACATGGCCATCTAGAATCCGATCCTCAAGCGGCGAAAACTGGGAAATCTCCGTCCCCGGAGGAAAAACGGAGGTCAAGGCGTGCCGCACCTGAAGGTACCTAAAGTGCTCCTTGTCACCAAGTTCGTATTCCACTTTAAGAGCTTCAAAGGACCTAACAGTGCCCTTGGACCAGAGATCCTCCACCTTGCTGATACCAATTGTATCCCATTTATCGAATCCTTTCGTTCTCCACAAGCCACCCAGTCTATCAGAGTCATATAACGGCGTCATTCATGTCAACCTGTCGCTCCATCCCATAGCAGCACTTGCATCCCGCCACACTCGTACAGCACTTTTCGTGGGACCAGTCAGGGCGCGGAATGGCTCCCTGCAATACAGTGCCCTATTAAAATTCCCACCCGACAGGAGGAGCTTGTCCATCGCAAAAGCAGGAGCAGGACCAGGGGAGTAGGTTACATGATTAACCGCGCTTAACTGCGAGGCCCAGTAATAGCGCCTGATATCGGGGAGGGCAATGCCACCATCGTACCACGGCAAAGTAAGTTTGGGTAAGGAGATACGAGCTCGCCCATCCCAAATCAGTTGTCTCTGAAGGCTCTCGACCTCACGGAAGTACCCATAGGGTATAGGATCGAAAAAAAATTGAAGTGCGTATAAGAACCTAGGGAGCGCATCATCTTGAACAGAGTCGCACGCCCCAAAGGGGATAGGGGCAAGCGACGCCACCACTGGACGTCAAGTTTAAGACGCCGGAGAGGAGCAGGTAAATTGCGGTCATAACAAACGGAGGAATCCAAGGAGACATGAATCCCCAGGTACTTGAAACCAGTGTCAACCACTTGGATCGGGAATCTACGCGGCAACGGAGGGAGCTCCCCTGCCAGAACATAAACGCAGGATTTGGTCCAGTTAATAACGAGACCCGAATTTTTCCCAAAGGAGGTGAGAACGTCAAAGAGCACATTGAGAGACTTCCGGGGTGAGGTAAGGTAAAGGAGAATGTCATCAGCATATAGCGAGACACGATCTTCAAGATCAGGGGCCCACTGGATGCCCCTGTTTGAGGGCTCCCACCGAAGCCACTCTGCCAACGGCTCCAGCGCTAGGGCAAAAAGCAATGGAGACAGCGGACAACCCTGCCGGGTGCCACGCCCAAGTGCAAACGAACCAGACACCCTGTCATTTACCACCACCTGGGCCAGTGGTTGTGCGTAAAGGAGTTTGACTCAGGCAATAAAATTTGGGCCGAAACCGAACTTCGAGAGAGCTGCCCAGAGATAAGGCCACTCGATGGTATCAAAAGCCATGGTGGCGTCAAGAGAAGCCAAAATGGCAGGTTCAGTCAGTGTCCCAGCTCTTGCGAGAACTCCATGAAGCCTCCGAAGATTAAGTGCAGTGTTCCGATGCGGAATGAAACCGGATTGATCCGGATGGATCAGGTCGCAGATGACCGTAAGCAAACGGGTGGCAAGCACTTTAGCCAGTATCTTAGGTTCCGCGTTAAGCAAAGAAATGGGGTGATAGGAGGCACATCGGTCACGAGGTTTACCGTCCTTGTGTATGACAACAATAGTGGCCAAGCGCTGATCAAGAGGGAGGAGGCCAGTTTCAAAGGCCTCAGTGAACATATTTCGCAAATATGCCGCCATCTTGTCAGGCCGCAACTTGTAAAGCTCGATGGGCAAGCCGTTGGGCCCCATAGCCTTACCAGATCGAACGGCACGAATGGCACCAGCGACCTCGTCCACCGTTATAGGCGCATCCATAATGGATCTGTCCTCATCCGAGAGACAGGGTAGCGCAATATCACGCAGGAGCAAATGGCAGTCGCACTCATCCCTATCGCTCACAGATCGGTAAACCGTCTGAAAGTGATCCACAAAGTAATCGACAATCCCATTTGGGTCAGACACGCAATCACAATTCAACATTTCAATCACCGGTACCACTCGACTCGCTCTCTCAGACTTGTCCAGCCACGCAATAAGCTTGCTCGCCTTATCCCCCACATCATAGAGTCTGCCCAGCTGGTTTCGATTCATGACTTTGGCAGCGTCGGTCACCAGGGCTCTATAGTCCGCCTGCTTCAAAGTCAAGGAGTATAAAACAGCAGGAGTATCATTACCACCCAGTTCCCTTTCAAGCAAAGTTATGTCATCCTCGAGGCGCAATAAGTCCTCCTGCTTAGTCTTCTTATTGGCAGCAATCAACGACAATGCAGAACCCCGTATAACAGTTTTAAAAGCCTACCACAAGGATACAGAAGAGGAAACAGACCCCACATTTTTATTAAAGTAGCAATCAATGGCCTTAATAAGCTCAGAGCGCATCTTGGGATTTCTCAGGTGCCAAGGATTAATAGGGGCGACTCTGCCCTCGCTACACAAACCCACCGAGACCCTGAGCAACAAGGGTGAGTGATCAGAGATGTCCCTAGGGAGATGACGGGATCTCTCGCACCGAAGGAGTGTGGGCAGACAGCATTAGGATATAGTCGATCCTAGAGAGGCTGCCGTGTGCTCCAGAGTGGAACGTATACTGCAAATGCGAAGGGTGTAGCAGCCTCCAAACATCCACCAACCCAAAAGTCTCCAGCAATTCAGAAAGCCACAGCTGGGAAGTTGGCAAGACTCTGGGGGGTATCAGTCGATGTCGCCAGAGACCACTGAGTTAAAATCCCCTCCCAGTACAAGGAGACCATCTGGGAGCCCTAGCAGAGTCCGACCCAGGTCGGCATAGGTAGTAGCCTGAAGACCCGGGGGAACGTAAACACTGACGATTGAGAGCACCTTCCCCTCCCACCGTCCGGAGATAGCAGCATATCGACCCCTATCATCAAGTGTAACATCATCTATTTCAAGGGGCAGAGAGGATTTAATCAGTATGCCGACCCCTCTGGAGCCAG